>NW_003314392.1:255133-278480 GCF_000143415.4 Selaginella moellendorffii | reverse complement strand
ACACGTGGCATGGACACGTGGCATCTGTCACGTGGCACAAAGAGGGTTTAGGTTCCGCTTCGTGGTGTTATCCTATGGTAAATCACCATAGGATAAAGGGTCAAAACCACGTGTGTTACAGAAACCAATCCGACGGCTACCAAAATCCACTACGCTAATATTAGTATACGGCATCGTAGCTGTACACTTGGCCCTCATAGATGAAAATATAACAGAAACAAAAACTTGCTCTATTAATTATTCTTTGAGTTACTGATTCTCCTACAAATGGAATTTTCTTCTAGCAAGACTATGGTAAAAGATCACCTCAAGCAAATCAATCACCTTTGTTTGGTTTACAAGCTCATTGTTCCATGTGAATTTGTGTGTGTGTGTTTTTTATATATATATATCTTTCTTGAAATGGAGCCACACCATAGCTCCAAGCTAACTAACATTCTCTCCCACATAGATTTACCAAGCTCTTCACATCCATGCAGTGATTGCCAGAAGAGACACTAGGAGAATACAAGCAGCTCGTGTTGTAACTCACCACTAAAGTGCCACAGCAGCTCTGGAGAAGGTGGCCAACCAACTGGAATGCGGGCCACAGATCAGTGGTCGGACCAATCATGCGTGGTAGTGGCTCGAGCGCACCAAGTAAGCCATTGGAGCACCGTGTTGCCAGGTCGACGATCTCCGCCTTGTTGCAGTCCCTCCCTTGCGCATCCGTGAGGAGAACAGCCAAGCTTGTGACAAAAAGAAGGGAGAACACACTCTTCATCTCCAAACTCTAGGTACTGCAATGCAATGCCAACAGGTGAGAGAAAATGTGAAATGAAGTAATGGTTTTTCTCAGACATGTGTCACACTGAGCACCATAGAAAAGGAACAAACAATGTGAGTGTTCAAAACAGAGAGAGAGAGAGAGAGTGATGATGAAGTTGAGGACGATGGTGATAGTTCTCGTGGTGGCTGCGGCACTGCTAAGCTATGGGTATGCCCGTGACGATCGCTCATGGTAAGAGTGTCTTAGCCACGGCTTCTGGATGCTCCAAGAGGATTGTCAAGACATTGCGCTCGCTTTCGTCCCAAAACCAGCGAGAGGTTTTCGGGAGCTTGAGAAGCGGCGTGTTGAACGAGTGCTGCTCGAGCCTCTTGCGATTTCCTCTGCCATGTCTGTGCAGCCAAGAGCTCCAGGAGGGCTGCGTCAATGTAACTAAGTTCGTGCCACTGTGGAAATCCTGTCACTAGCTTTCACTTGGCCTGTTCAAAATTAAAAAGGAACGAAAAAATGTGAAAGTTTTTTAGAAGGCTACAAAGGATCGAGAGGGATACGAGCAAGTAAGTCCAAGGTTGATAAAAATATTAACGTTACCTGTTTGCAGCTGATATCATCCCGATACAGGTGCTTAGAATCGTTCTCGCAAATACCTTAAGAAATCTCAAGGTCGGCTAAGCAGTCACTCTCAAATTTTTCGAGTCTGGACAATTTTGGGGCTCCACAAGAGCGGACAATTCATCAGGATAGAGGTGAAGGAACAAGTAAAAATGGCGACTTTGAAGAGTATGAAACACTGTTGCAAGGCGTCAGATTTGAGTTTAAAAACGAGTCAGGAGGTTCACAGATCCTACCTAGGAAAAGCACAAAATGCAGACTCTCGAGGAGTACCTTGGCAACGGTGTTCTCGCGGGAAGCAGTAAGATCTTCACCACAAATGGCTACGACGACGTCCACTCACTCAAGTCCATGACCAAGAACGATATGAAATCTCTGGGGCTCACTAAACAGCAGCAGGTAAGTACACGCATCAACAAAACTTTACTTGGCCTAGATGTCGTTGCAGAATGCCTTGGAGCTAAGAGCTTTCTTAGATGGTCACGGGCTTTTTGAGTACGCAGACGCCTTAGAGGCAACTAGAAAGACTTTGGCCGAGCTCCGCAGGGGCAGCTCGTCCGTCTTGAGCACCCGTTATGGCATGAAGAAGGGACACGCTTCTCGCTTCATGGAACAGGAGAGCCCTTTGGGTGATCCGAAATTCACTGCTGGAGGGTGTTACCTTTTCAATTTCACATGTTTATGCAATCCGTGAAATTCCCAGTTAGTTATCTGGGAGCTTGCTACATATTTAAGAACGAATGCTTACACTCGTCCTCTAGATCATCACCGCTTTTATAAACAATACGCTTCTCGCCGCTTTGGGCCACATCCTTGCCTGCAAAGTCGTAAAAGGTGAGTTTGGATTGGATCTAAACCGCACTCAGTACTCACTTATTTTTGTGTCTTTGGTTTTCGTCGGGCAATCCCTGCCTAGATGAGTGACCTCGCCGCATAACTTGCAGCATCCACCCTGAAACAGTCCCAGTGAAGTCAAGCAGCATTCACATACCTTTGGATAGATTCCACAAGTGTTTCTTGGACAATTCTGACCTTTCTTGCAGAGGAAACAATCTGCGAACGAAGTACCCCTTGGGAAACATAAAGAAAATATCCTTAAGAGGTTACGAACAATGACCTCCTGTTTCACCATAGCAAAACTGTCCTTGACATCTCCAGCTGGGCAATGCAGCCATGGCCGGTGGCTTCATTCCAGCACTCGAGCAATGCAAGTGTGAGAGGTGTCGCGCTCGTGCTGTCGCAGCTCAAGTCCTGTAGAGATATAGGCGAGGCAAGGAAAATCCATGCTAGTGTTATTGACAATGGTTTGGAAGACGATCTCTACGTTGCTAGCAGCCTTGTCACCGTCTACTCCAGGTGTGGCAGTCTCGTGGACGCCAGCAAAGTGTTCCACAAGATGAAGCACCGCGACGCCATTGCATGGAATGCGCTCATTCGAGCATATGCTGTGAGCGGGCATTTTTCCGAAAGAGCTCTGGAGCTTTTCCTTGCCATGGAAGCAGAATGCGTGGCGAATGGTCGCACTTTCGTCGCGGTTCTTAAGGCCGTCACGAGCCTTGCTGAGGAAGAAGGAGCAAATCCCTGGAAGATGACAAGCTTGGAGAGGGGAATGGCGATTCACGCTCGATCTCGAATGCAAAACCTCGTCTTGAGGGATTTTTACGTTGGAAGCAGCCTCATCGACATGTACTCCAAGTGTGGGAGCATGCAAGATGCGAGGCGAGCCTTCGAAGAGATGGAAACACTCGACGTGGTTTCATGGAACACACTGATGCTGGGATATGTTGACAACGATCAAGGTGAGATTGCTCTGGAGCTGTTTGAGTCCCTCGAGTCCAGCTCTCACGTTTCCTCGTGTGCAGCATCAAACTCTCGGACTTTCGTTGTAGCGCTGAAAGCTTGCTCAAACCTTGCGAGAAAGGAAGATGGATGTGAGCTCGGCGATGGAGAACTTGTCAAGGTGAAAAGTCTCGAGAAAGGCATGGCACTGCACTCAGAGGCTGCAAGGAGGAGGTTTGTGTCAGATGTTTATGTCGCCAATTGTGTGGTTGACATGTATTCCAAGTGTGGTAGCTTGGTGGACGCACGCACTGCCTTCGACAACATTCAAGAGCGTCTCCGGGACTGTGTTTCATGGAACACTATGCTTCTCGGGTATGTTGAAAGTGGTGAAGCCCACTTGGCTCTAGAGTTATACCAGGAGATGGTGTCTGGTGATCTGCAATGCAGGCCAGATCTTTGGACGTGCTCCTGTGCACTCAAGGCCTGTGCGATCCTTCCTTCATTGCAACTTGGAAAAACGATCCACCGCGAGATTCACAGGCGTGGATTTGAGCCTGACAGTGTCCTGCTCACTTGTTTGCTCGATCTCTACGGCAAATGTGGCAACATGGCTGCCGCTCAGCATGTTTTCGACTCCACGTCCTTGAAGAGGAACTTGGTAAGCTGGAATGCGCTACTGGAAGGTTATAGTCAAAAGGGAGACTCCACACTCGTGTTTGAAGAGTTTTATCAACTGATAGATGCAGGATTGAAGCCAGACAGTGCAACCTTCTTGTCCATTCTCGCTGTGTGCAACCACTGCGGCCTCGTCAAGGAGGGGAAGCTTTGGTTGCAGCTCATGTCTTCCTGGTATGAAGTCCGGCCAAGCACGGCTCATTACCATTGTGTCATTGATCTTCTTGCCAGGGCGGATGAGCTTGACGAGGCCATGATCATGATGGAAGAGATGCCTGTCGAAGCTGATAATATAACATGGAAAATTCTCTCGCAAACTAGCAATAAGATTGATCACGCACGGACGGAGTGCAAGCACGTCCACTCCAAAGTTCCGGGAAAAAATGGCATTGTGTGGATGAGCTCTCTGGCATCGTCCAAGTAGCCCGACCTGGCTAGAAGATCGACTAGACAGCAATAGTGCTGCCTCGTGGATTGGATCCCAAAGTCGCCCGCCATCGACAGAAAGTAGGACCTTGCGAGATCCAGCGAACCAACGTGGCTGCACGCGATCAGGAACGAAACAAAGCAAGCTTGGTCGATAGCATAGACGAGGTTTGCTGCGAAGAACATCTGAAATGCCTCAAGCATATGTCCGTTTACAGCATAAGCAGAGAGAAGCTGGCTGACTGAGATGAGATCGGTCTCGGGCATTTGGTCTAGCATCCTCGAAGCAAGTTCCAGGTTCCCGTCTTGGATCAAGGCACCCAAAGCCGTAGTCCATGAGATAATGTTTCGAGCCGGCATTTGGTGGAAGACGACGATCACATTAGAAACGTGGCTGTTTCGAGCGTATGATGCCAAGAGTGCGTTCCAAGAGACGAGATCCGGTTCTGGTATTCTGCGAAACAAGCTGTCGGTCTGCTCTGTCGAATCTCCACGGCTGTAAACCGAAAGAAGTGCGTTCCAGGTCACAGTGCTCCACTCAGGCATGGAGTCAAAGGTACACTTTGATAACTCCAGATGCCCGTCCCGAGCGTGAGCTGCTAGCAAAGAAGTCCAGGAGACAAGGTTAGTCTCTGGCATTTCCTTGAAGAGTTGAGATACTTGGTCAGACGAATGCAGCTGTGGTCCTTCTGCCAGCATTGTGTTCCACGAGGTCAAACTCCTCTCAGGCATTCTGGAGAAAGTTGCTAGAGCCAGTTCTATATGCCCGTTTTGGGCACAGGCAGCTAGGATAGCGTTCCAAGCAACAATGTCGTGTTCGGGCATCTCTTCAAAAACTTTTATGGCGCTCTTAACAGAGCCATTTTGCGCGTACGCCGTGAGCAACGCTGTCCAAGATACCATGTCGGTCTCAGGGGACTCGAGAAACATAAGTTTTGCGTCAAGCAAATGCCCATTCCGGGCATACGCAACCAGCATCGACGTCCAAGAGAAGAGATTTCTCAGGGGCATCATGTCAAAGACCTCCTTGGCTTCCTCCAAACGGTTGCTCTTGGCATACGCAGCTAACATAGCAGTCCAGGAGACAATGTCCCTGTATGGCATTCGAGTAAAAAGGAGTTTAGCCTCCTCTATATACCCGTTGTGGATATACCCGTAGAGCAGAAAGTGCCAGGAGAAGAAGTCCCGTTCTTTGAGGCTTTGAAAGACCGACAGTGCATCCCCTATGCTTCCACACCTTCCATACATGTCAATGAGCTTGTTTGCAACAAAGAGATCTACCTCCAAGCTAGGACGAGATCCATTATAGGCTGCTACTGGAAACCTCATCTTTCTGTTGGATGTGAAACCATCAAAATGCATCTTATACTTATGTATTATTAATTATCTTGGATACATAAGTATTCACTCCTGTTCTTTCTTACAAGTGAAACTTTGTGCTTATCTCAGGTGCTAAAATCATGTCCCAAATATATTATTAATGGCTACTTTTTTGGTGCCAGGGTAGTTTGACGAGCAGGCACATCGATCACATGATGGACACTCTCGGGCGCCAACTTGGCTACAAACACCACCAGACTGCAAAAGAATCCGAGGAGATAGAGCGAGCAGCAGGAGGAAGAGGTGAGGAGGAGGTGGAGAATTTGACAAAGTAATAAACTGAACTGCATTTCATAATGTCTCATGCTTCTCAATGGGCGGGCACTACGAGACTTAGATAGATATTATCTCATGGTGCTACTTTGAGGCTCCTCAGTTTGGAGATGCACTTATATCCTACGAGGCTTGTATTTGTTTTGCTATTTAACTTTGAGGCTAATGTTTAAAGAGGCATTTAGTTTATCTACTTCTGATATATTTGTATATCAGAAGACCCTTACTAGTTTTAGAAAGCACTCAAATTGGTTCATCTCATGCCTCATGCATACCAAGATGGGTTCATGATGGTGGTCCTTTCATAGTCAAGTTTTGGGTTTTTGGCAATCTACCTTTTATTTAAAATTATATAATTTCAAGCACCTTGGAAGGGCTAATATAGGAAATTTTCTGGTGTGATTAATTTTAGGAGTTCAGTTTTCTATGTGGGATTATCATCACAGACCATATGGATTAACAAATCATAAGAAGTCAAGGATATCTACCACCATGCAGGGCCTTTTACAAGTATTCTGTCAAGCTTGCATTGGTTATGAATGGATATATATTCATTCATTCACATGAATAAAATTGAAATTTACATATAGGTTGTTCAAGTAAACATTGTCAATCACTATCTTAATTGATTTTTGAAAATGATCTTAACTTAGTTTTATATAAGCATGGTAATCCACCATTATCAGCATGGGATTCTAAGACAAATCGAATAGAAATTTTTATTAAATATATCATAGTTCATAAATTAAAAAACAAGAATAAAGAAATCAGATATTTATTTTTGAAATAAATAATTTTTAAAAATTACTTTCTCATAAAATTATCTTACTTATTAAAACTCTAAAAAATGTGGTGATTGATATATTTATTTACATTTATAAAATAATTTGATCATAATAGTGCACATTCTTAATTTTAACCTTTAGTTGGTTATAAAAAAATACTAAATAACTATTGTTCATTTAACATTTTCCTTTAACTAAAGGCATCAACTTTGTGTTTAATTAGTTAAGGTTTTTATTATGTTTGAATATTATAAATATCAAATAAAACCTTTCTTTAAATTTAAAATTTCAAACTTTCTATTCCAATTATAGAAACTTTAATGAGATAAATGTATACTTTTACTTCAGTCAATAAGACCATTATCTGAGAGAATCTGCTTTAGGCAGGAATGTTGGAACACTATTCAATTGAGGAGGAAATATCCAATAATAGTTGCAACTAACAAGAGCATCAACATTCACCAAGTGAGTCAAGTAGTCAAAAGTAATAATGACATACTCATTGCTAGCTATTGACCATGGAAAAGGCCCCATCAGACTAAATGGCACAAACTCAAATGGATAGCATTACAACCCAAATCTTCAATAGCAAGCTGTAAGCTTATGAATTTGGACTTCCCAGGAGGTCACCCAACCCAGTACTATTCAAACCCAAAGACGCTTAACTCCAACTATCCCAAGACCCTTAACTGATTGGAAAAAGGGGTGCACTCTTGTTCATAAGCCCTTTCCCTTTATATTTGAACCCCAACAGATCGTCTCTCGAGTCGTTCCCTTAACCGATTGGAAAAGGGGGTGCACTTTTGTTCATAGGCCCTTTCCCTCTATATTTGAACCCCAACGGATCGTCTCTTGAGTCGTTCCCTTAACCGATTGGAAAAGGGGGTGCACTTTTGTTCATAGGCCCTTTCCCTCTATATTTGAACCCCAACGGATCGTCTCTTGAGTCGTTCCCTTTGGTTGCTTACAATCCACCATGCTTCCCTGCAAGTTCACGCCCTCGTGAATGGAAGCTGAGAGCCGCAGCTCTCCCGAGAGCCCCGCTCTCTTGACACCCTACCCCTCGGGTCGAGCTCAGTGGGAGCAAACTGGACCAGCCAGATGTTAATCAACATGTGGTGTGATTCCCCTAGCCAACCAACAGAGTTGGACCTGAGACTCCTCTGATACCAAATGTAAGCTCCTGAATTTGGACTTCCCGGGAGGTTACCCAGCCCAGTATTATTCAAACCCAAGGACGCTTAACTCCAACTATCCCAAGACCCTTAACCGATTGGAAAAGGGGGTGCACTCTTGTTCATGGGCCCTTTCCCTCTATATTTGAACCCCAACGGATCGTCTCTCGAATCGTTCCCTTTGGTTGCTTACACAAGCCTAGACAAAATGGTATAGCACTTCATTGCTATCCATCCCACAACTTGCCATTTGTAAGACCATTATCTCCAACATACATCAAGGTAGGGACTCTTAATTACATGATGTGAACACAAGCAATAAATTAACACTTCATTGCAAATCATCTCTCCAAAAAAAAAAAAAAAATTTATGTATTTGATCTTTCATCCCCAACGACTCTCTTTTCAGTCTTATATTTGACCAAACCTCAAGCTTGCTTTCACAATACCTTTAATTCGATTCAAGAAAAGTTTATGAGAGAGCACGGTAATGATTACTTGAACCAACAGACTAATCCCTATAATCTTGGTTGATCCACTTGTAATCATGCCTTTTACTTTTTCCCATAGTACATGGATAAACTCACGTAACCACTGGAACAACTCATGGAACCACTGATAGGCTAATATTAATCCTGCCAACTCAAAGTGTAACCTTGAGTTGCTAATGCGCCTCATTCACAAGCCCAAGCACAAACTTGTACTAATGTGCCTCACTCACTCACCCAAGCATAAATTTGTGCAAACGGAACATGTCATTCCATCCTATGAGCCCAAGAGCAAACTCATATAATATGATACAACAAAGTAACTAAATCCATACCCAAGGAACAATTGCAAAGCCTTTCCACCCAAACATGTACCCACTCGGATCATTGTTTTTATCTCTGCGTATGCAACAAAATTAATTGCCCAATCTCATTGGATAGTACTTGCTGAGACTCATCTTTTTGATACCAAATGTAGCACATGTGGTTTTTACCTTTTATCCTATAGTGATTTACCATAGGATAACCATGAAGCGGAACGTAAACCATCCATGTGTCACGTGTTATATGCCATGTGTCATATGCCACATGTCCAAAAGACAGTGGAGTGAAACCCGTGTTTCAGGACCTTGGGCCACTAAATAAAGGAATAGTGCCAAATTCCCAAGTATGGAGCCCAAGGAGCAAAGGGGTAGGAGTAAAGAGTGATTTAGAACAATCCTAGAGCAACCAACATCCCAATATTAGGACCCGCACACAAAATGGAGCTAAATAGAGTTTAGTGCTATTTTAGCATACTAGTGGTCTAATGCAAGGATATGAGTACTCCACCAGCTAACATGGTGTAGAACTTGGGCTTAAACCCAAACCAAACGTAGAATAAAGACAGGCACACAAGTAAGAGCTAAATTATACCTCATTATCCCTATTATACATTTGGAACCCTCTATAACCCCCCCCTGAGAAACACATGCTTTGGGCTTTCACCCCAAGCCTCCCTTAGTATCAGGAGTTAGTTTCTGGGACAAGCTCAAAACTTACTAAATATAGAATGTCTCTAGATTGTGAATTTGGACATAGGACGACACCATTGTGTTCAGGACAATCTCTACATTCCGTAAATATGCCAAATGAGTAAATCTGGACACTTTCCATAAATAGCATTTGTGACCGGAATAAGACTAACACAAAGGACATGATAGCGAGGGTGTTTGGCAAACACGGTAAGCTATCATCTAGCGATATTGAGGGATTAAATTCAATACACAAGGGTTCTTATCATTAAGCAATGCAAGATATAACGAGATGGGAACTCCTTACCAAGCTAAGTATGCTTAGCTAATAGTACTTAGAAATTCCATCCTTATGCTCGTCCGGTCTACGTACACTCGAAATGCCTAGTTAACTCCACTAACACAAGAGGGATTGATAAAGGGTCTAACAATACTGACCTCTAGTTGTCGTGGCAATAAAAAAAGAGTGTCCATAAGGATTAGCCGACATGTAACTTTCGATACCCGAAATCACATTCGCGACAGGGAAGATTGACATCCTCGTCAATGCATACTCTAGTCTAAAATACTGCCAAGAAAACAACTCCAAAAATAGTTCACAGTATTCACATTATGTGAAAAATGCACCAACTTAAATGAGTTATAAGGCAACCTCTATGCCTAATGCAAATGCCCTACCCACTTAGACACCTTCCAGCTGTCACCGACAAGGAAATGACCAATAGAGTTAACCACCCATGCTGCTCTAGGTGTCACCTAGCTTACAAAAGTGTGATATGCCCCTGCGTACAGGGATATAGAGAGAGAAGCTAAGGGCCCCAACCCTCATGAGTAAAGAAACTAAACCTGTCGGTAAGGTTTAGGTAAACTACTGTAAACAAGTAGTTAGAGTTTTTTATATCGTCACGCCCTTTTAACGGAATAAGGAACATCGACAGAAAAGTGGGTGATGTGACCAGTCGACAATAGCTACCCCATGACTAAAGATTTCACCATGCACATGAAGTGCTGAAGCCAGTTTGCCTATACTGGCCCAAACTCAATGATCAATAATTGAACAATATCAAAGGTATAGACAATGATATTTTAGATACTTAATTATCAGTGAATATATCTTAGATGAGAACACAAAAAGTATTCCAAATAAATTATCATCTGATAAACTAGTATTAGAGTCCACCAAGATCTTCATAATTGGTAAACATAGGAATCACCATCTAACAAAATTCATTAAGAAGTATATCATCAAGGAAACTCAATGATGAAACTTAACTATCGAAGATGGCAGATAGTATGCCAAACAACTTACTAAAGATAACTCAAAGAACACAAAGTATCATTGATTGACAAGCACAATGTTTGCGAATGTATCACCTGAAAGAAATAACATCCCAACCTATCAAAACTAATTTAAGCTATAATCAACAGAATAAAATGAATGCAATAAGACCAACAAACACTCATTCATGCCAACTATCATAAAAGCCAATCTGAATAGATCTTGATCAACAATATAAAGGAACTCAAGTTGCTTAAACAAGTGTTAACAACATCCTATTGATGTCTCAAACCCAAGAAATCAATCTAGAACAAACCACAAAGAACATGTGATAATGCAAAAAGCCATAAGCCATCAAAAGAACAATTAACCATCATGAAAGACCATCAATCGTCCCATTAATGAAGAGATGCATAATCATTGTTAAAGAAAGAATCTACCATCCCAAAGAATGGCAACTCAGTTTATATCAATAATAATCAAGCAAAACCTTTGACAAGGATAATTAACTAATGATTGCTACATTGAAAAGCCAACTTCAACATCGAAATTAATAAGCCAAAATGCCTTCCCCAACATCTTCTAACAAATGAAACAATAAACATAAAACTCAAAGAACCAAAAGCTTGAAGAAGCATACAGTTAAGTCTTGCTTAATAATGATCATAAGTTTTGCATGAACTAACTTCAATGCTAAAAAAGAAATCATAATGCAACCCACAATATCCTCCTTAACATATCCATAAGCCAAACTTTATAATACCAGAGCTAATAAAGAGTATATCTGCATCAATCTAAAAGTTAAGCACAATGGAGCTATACTTAACAAGTGATCACTAAACACTCCTCCATGAATCCATTTATAGCAAGACGTAATTCACTTTATAACAAGCACAAAAGAAATCATTAATGATCAATATAAAGAATTCAACATTTTCAATATTGATCACTAATTCATCCTCTCATAGAATTAGCATTGTCCATGACTAAATCACTTTTCAAAGAAAGCTCAAAGCTTAACCCCTACTAAACAATCTCTTCTAAAACACAACTAACTCAACTTGCCACTTAGTTCATTTGAACGTTAATATAGTTGCTAACTAGCAAATGCACGAATGCCAATAACACAAAGCTATAGCCAAATCATCAACACTATCTTCATTGAAACTAATGAAACTCAATATCAATCTTTAAGGAGAGATATCGCATTTCACTCAAATCTCAACATCAACAATGTCAATAACAAGACATCATTTAAATGCCATCAACACCATAACAAAGTTATAAAAAAGCAAGAGTGAATCACCACTCAAAACTCTCTAGCAACTACGCTAACCAATGTCAAAGATACTTTATTCAGTATTCAAGACTAATCTTTTAACAATACTCAATTTTAAATAACACATCATCAAGGAGTGATTCACCACATCCAAGACTTAATGAAATCTAACATTACAAACTAAATGCAACCAAATGATATCGACAAAGATAGAATCGATATACCAACATGGAAAAACCATGTAAGTCTAATGACACAATCCTCCACAACACCATTCGGTAAAATAAGCTCATCATTGCTAAATGATCATCAAGGGAAGCAAGTGTCAAACAATCCTTGATAAAGTCTACAAGCAATCATTAATCATAAAACAATTAACAATCACTCTTCAGCTTGCTTTCATAAGACCTGAACACTAAACTCATGTCATCAAGTTATATACTTGTCCAACATGAACATAATACCCTAGGTACGAGATAAAGATTTATAGACAAACACAAATTAAATGACCACTTGAATCTAATTCAACCATAATAAGCTCACTAATGCATTTAGCCAATACCTCTGAGCATGCCTTGAAAATGCTAGCTATGCATGATTAACACTTAGTCGAAACTAAAATGAAGACCATGAGATGGGTTCATATTAGTACACAACCTTTCATAGACAAAGCTATAGTATGGATACTAACATCTGAACCTTAAACAACTAAGTTGAATATCACCATCCTCAGCCAAGGCGTAGGGCCACTAATATCAAATCAAGATCAATGAGAGTTCACTACTCTCATAGAGTTTTAACGAAATGCAAAGTGCAATTTGCTACCAAGCATAACACTATAGAAGAAAGGCACAAGGGTCACCCTTCTTAGAAAAGCGCAATGACCACTTTTTTACACTAACTCCAAACTCTATCCAACTCAACTCAACTGAAAGTTAGCATCTTTTTTAGATCGCATTATACAAACCACCTACTAAGGTCTAAGCTAACCGAAGTCAACTCCAACCCCTTCACTAGTTTGTATTAACTTATAAAAATAGAATGGTTAAAGTGATAATAGATCAGCCATTGAAAAAGCTTTAAAAAATTTGTGGAAAAATTTTCCATCCTAGAGAAAGAATGACTCTCAGTCTAACAATACAAACTTTCAAGACTCAACCAACTTCCTCCTACTAACAATTTCACATAGGCTCACCTCAACACCAATTCTCATGACCCAATAGCATACTTAAGCATTAAACATCATGCCCATATCTCTAACTTCCAACATTGACATTTGTAAAATGCAAAATGAACATCTAAAGCTTGATCGTGAAGACTACATTTTCGGATATCCATATTGCATTAACACTCCTCTTCAATCACCTTCAAGATCCAATGTATAGCCAAAGCACTAACAAAAAAAATGACATGGAAAATCAAGGTCTAAGGAGAATTTCTCATCACTCTAAATAACAATGCCACTGCCACTAACACAGATGCTAACGATGTCAATGCCTCAACTACATACCTTCTCCATCCAACAATTTACTCTAAGTGCTAATGGATCAACTGACAAGCTATAACAAATGAATGCTATAACCCCTTTCCAACACTTCAATGGGCAAACACTTAAGGAAACAAGGTACAACTTAAACTTAACATAATGGATAACCATTGGGAATATAGTCAAAACTATTATAATGCTACTACATGTAAGTAAACTAGTTTCACCATCAACCATTTTGGGGTTGATTATCATTTAACCAAGCAACTTCGCAAACACATTGCTTATTATCACATAGATATGATATAAATATCACAATGACTTGATCATCAATTGAGCAACATAATGAGCAATACCCATGTCACTACTTCAAAGGTTTATGTGAATATCAAGTGTTAACTCGATTTGACAAAATGTAACATAAATGCTACACTCCACCGATAAAGATTTACAACACCCAACACCACTAACTTTTATTCACAACACGGACAAGCTCATGCCACTCTCTTTTCGACCAAACTCAAAACTAATTTAACACCAAGCTACTTGAAGAGCAATAGCAAGATTCTCTAGAAAAAAATTGAGCATTACAACCTAAATCTTCAATAGCAAGCCTAGACAAAATGGTATAGCACTTCATCGCTATCCATCCCACAACTTGCCATTTGTAAGACCATTATCTCCAACATGCATCAAGATAGGGACTCTTAATTGCATGATGTGAACACAAGCAATAAATTAACACTTCATTGCAAATCATCTCTCCAAAAAAAAATAATAATTTATGTATTTGATCCTTCATCTCCAACGATTCTCTTTTCGGTCTCATCTTTGACCAAACCTCAAACTTGCTTTTGCACTACCTTTAATTCGATTCAAGAAAAGTTTATGAGAGAGCACGGTAATGATTACTTGAACCAACAGACTAATCCCTATAATCTTGGTTGATCCACTTGTAATTATGCCTTTTACTTTTTCCTATAGTACATGGATAAACTCACGTAACCACTGGAACAACTCATGGAACCACTGATAGGCTAATATTAATCCTGCCAACTCAAAGTGTAACCTTGAGTTGCTAATGTGCCTCATTCATGAGCCCAAGCATAAGCTCATACTAATGTGCCTCACTCACTCACCCAAGCATAAATTTGTGCAAACAAAATATCTCATTCCATCCTATGAGCCCAAGAGCAAGCTCACATAATATGGTATAACAAAGTAACTAAATCCATATCCAAGGAACAATTGCAAAGCCTTTGCACCCAAACGTGTATCCACTCGGATCATTGTTTTCATCTTTGCGTATGCAACAAAACTAATTGCCTAATCTCATTGGATAGTACTTGCCAAGACTCATCCTTCTGATACCAAATGTAGCACACATGGTTTTTACCCTTTATCCTATAGTGATTTACCATAGGATAACCACGAAGCAGAACCTAAACCATCCATGTGCCATGTGTTATATGCCATGTGTCACATGCCACATGTCCAAAGGATAGTGGAGTGGAACCCGAGTTTCAAAACCTTAGGCCACTAAACAAAGGAATGGTGCCAAATTCCCAAGCATGGAGCCCAAGGAGCAAAGGGGCAGGAGTAAAGAGCGACTTGGAACAATCCTAAAGCAACTAATATCCCAATATTATGACCAACATGCAAAATGGAGCCAAATAGAGTTTAGTGCTATTTTAGCATACTGGTGGCCTAACGCAAGGATATGGGTACTCTATCAGCTAGCATGGTGTAGAACTTGGGCTTAGTAAGCCAGACGTAGAACAAGGACAAGCATGCAAGTAAAAGCTAGACTATGCCTTAAGTTGGTCGGCCATGCCCGACCTACCCATTATCCCTATTATACATTTAAAACCCCCTATAGCCCTCCCCCCCCCCTCCCCTTCAGAAACACACGCTTTGGGCTTTCACCCCAAGCCTCCCTTAGTATCAGGAGTTAGTCTTTAGGATAAACTTGAAACTTACTAAATATGGAATGTTCCTAGATTACGAATTTGGACATAGGACGAACACCATTGTGTTCAAGACAATCTCTACATTCCGTAAATATGCCAAAATGAGCAAATCTGGACACTTTCTATAAATAGTATTTGGGACTAGAATGAGACTAACACAAAGGGCATGATAGCGAGGGTGTTTGGCAGACATGGTAAGCTATCATCCAATGATATTGAGGGATTAAACTCAATACGCAAGGGTTCTTGTCACTAGCCAGTGCAAGATATAACGAGATAGGAACTCCTTACCGAGCTAAGGATGCTTAGTTAATAGTACGTAAAAATTCCGTCCTTATGCTTGTCCGGTCTAAGTACACTCGAAATGCCCAATTAACTCCACTAACACAAAAGGGATTGATAAAGGGTCCAGCAATACCGACCTTTTGCTGTCGTGGCAGTAAGAAAAAAGTGTCTATAAGGATTGGCCGACAGGTAACTTTCAATCCCGAAGTCATATTCATGACACTAGCAAACAAAAATTAGAAGAAACTTTCTCCAAGTAGACTATAGCCAAGTGAAAAGTATTAACACTCTTCCAAAGAGCTAACAACTGCCTATACTATGTCAATTGGCCCAATATGACCCACATATAGCATCGGCATCTTATCTTTCATTATCTTTTTGTTTATAGCATGGTAGTTAATACATATCCATATTGAAGTATCCTTCTTTTGCATAAGAAAGATTGAGGCACTAAACAAAGAATTAATTAATTCTAAACTCAAGTAACTTTTTGACTTGTTGTTGAACTTTTTATTCATCCACATAGCCTCGGAAAACTCCTTGAGTACATCCCACTGTAAGGAACCAACTCCTTGAGGTGTCGTAGGCTAAAGGATCCCCGAAAGCATGACCAAAATGATAAAGAGTTTATCGGATGGGACCGAGTCTGAGATCGAGTCCAAGACCGACTCGGAGACCGAGTTCAAGATAGAGTCCGGAATCGAGTCCGAAGCCGACTCGGAAACCAAGTTCGAGATGGAGTCCGAGATCCGAAATCGGGTCCGAGACCGAGTCTGAGGTCGAGTCCGAGGTCGGGTCCGAGATCGAGTCTGAGATCAAGTCCGAGACCGAATCCGAAGTCGGATCCGAGATCGAGTCCGAGATCGAGCCAGAGACTGAGTCCGAGTATTAATACGGGTCAAGGGGTGAAAGCCCAAAGCGTGCGTCTCCCGGGGGGGGGGGCTGCAGGGGGTTCCAAAAGTATAGTAGGGATAATGAGGTCCAGGAACCAGTTTTGAAGGAACTCTCCAGTGGGGCTTCCAAACTGACTTGAGGTTAGGACTAGGACTGAGGGGCCTTGGGTGGGAGTGAGCATGGACATGGTTGGTGCCGGAGGGGCCATCCAAGGAAGTGCTCAAAAGCAGCTCCCACTCCCGAAAGGGAAACTAACTGTAGTGCTCCCGGCTCATGTGGAGTGGTGCCCCACTTGAGTACCATGCGGCTCATTGGTCCTCGCCCTTCCTAGGGGCTTGGACCTTCCTTTCAAGATGGAAGCGGGGGGGGGGGCGGGGGTAGAGGTACCCATACCGGGCCGTTAGGCCACGGTGTTTCGCCCCGGCGTCTCGAAGCAAGTGTTGCACCCAAAATTTGGGATTTAGAGGGTCCCATGATCAAGTCTTGTGGTACCAAGGGATGTTAGGAACCTTGAAGCTTGGTGTGCTTGGCTGCTTGTGCTTGTGGGGAGTGTAGCCGAACCTTAAGTTCATTCTAACCTGGGGAGGGGGATTATGAGAGATTTAGGAATCTGTGGATGGATGGTTAACACTCCGTTGCTCGTGCAGTGAGTAGCTAAAACCAAGTAGGACCAAGTAGGAGCTGGTACCATAGGCGGGAACCTTGGTGAGGGAACTTAGCAAAAGCCAAGGCCATGTTGGACGGATAGATGAGGTAAGCTGGCAAATTGGAAAGGAAAAATTTGTGGCTTACAATTTGGTATCGGAGCCTTTTCCTCAGTTCTAGCGAAGGATAGAGGCAGATTATTGGGAGTTGGCAAAGGCAGGGTGGAAGCGAACCAAGGCGGGGACAGAACCTCCTCCAAAGCTGGAGCCTTCGGTCAAACAAAAGGTTATGGATGAGGAATCCTTGCATGAGGAGGACTCTAGTGAGGAAACTTCCAAACAGGAGTCCGGTGGTGAGGTTCGGTCGTCCAAGGCTCAATTGGACGTTCTAGAAGGACAATTGGCACAGACCAATGCCCTGCTAGAGACTCTCGTGCGTAAGCTAAAGCGTGACGAGAAGCGGAAGAAAAGGCAAAAGACTGCGGATGCTGGCAGCGCAGAAGGTGCGGACCCGTCGGCAGGAACTGAGG
Source organism: Selaginella moellendorffii (assembly GCF_000143415.4). Classification (NCBI taxonomy): domain Eukaryota; kingdom Viridiplantae; phylum Streptophyta; class Lycopodiopsida; order Selaginellales; family Selaginellaceae; genus Selaginella; species Selaginella moellendorffii. Next base: position 260,738 of record NW_003314392.1, on the reverse strand, counting down.
CAAAACCAGACAAGGTTGAACAGACCGAAGTGGAATCAGTCCCACAAGTAGTGCCCAAGTACAAACCAAAGCCCCCACCGGTCTTCAAGGGAGTGAATGACTATAAGGTGGTGGAGGATTGGTTTTACGATATGGAGGACTACTTTCAAGCATTGCGGTTACCGAGCTCGGAGAAGGTCCCATGTGCAAAACCATACTTGGCAGATAATGCCAAGTCTTGGTGGAGAACGACGGAGGCCAACAAAGGACCGGTGGCCACTTGGGACATGATGAAGGCGAGGATCCGCGCAACATATGTTCCTCCGAATGCCACTCTGCATCTAAGAGATGAGCTGAGTAGGCTGAAGCAAACTAGAACCATCCAGGAGTATGTGAATGGGTTCATAGCAAAGAGGATACTTATCACAGATATGGAGGATATGGATGCGTTCCATGCTTCATATCAGGTTTGCAAACCTGGGCTCGCGGTGAGGTGATGCGCTGGAACCCGATCAACTACAAGGAACCGTTGGATGCGGCCATCAAGGTGCATTTCAACGATAACCTATGAAAGGGGAACACGATAGGGTTGGGATCCACGTTTAGCAAAGGGGCCAAACCAAGGGGAACTTATAGCAAAGGGAAATTCAAGAAGAGTTTCTCTAAGAATGAGTCCTCAGGGTTCTGAAAGGGCAAATCCGGTGGCCAGCGAGCAAGTACATGGGGGAGTCAAGCAAAAAGAGACAAACCCATAGATAAGAAGGTCAAGTCGTTTAGCAGCGTGGGAAACAATATATGCTATAACTGCGGTGAAGCGGGATATTTTTTGAGGGAATGTCCCTACCCGAAGAAGGCCAAAGCCAATATGGCCATTAAGTCGGGTGAAGTCCAAACTGAGGTATGTGATCCAGTCCCTAGCTCAAAGTTACTCATTACACGAGCAACTTTGGTAAAGAGTCGTTCGCGACATCTACTAGCCCTCCGAGGGAAGCTCGGGGGTAGCTTTGTTAAGATCCTTATTGACATGGGTGCTTCGGATAATTTTGTGGCTGCAGACATAATCTGGCAAGCCGGACTAACGGTGCAGCGGCTGGGCGAACCAAGGACTATAGAGTTTGTTCAAGGTAGCCAAAGCACCAATGAGGTACTTCGACAAGCGAGAGTCGAAGTAGGGACTTGGAAAGTAGACATGGACTTCACCGTGTTGGACATGGCGGGATTTGACGTGATCTTCAGGATGGATTGGTTTAATCGGTTTGTGGTAGCCCTACATGGACAAGGTAGGAACCTTGTGGTACTGGCGAATGCCCAAGGAAGAAGATCCAGGGTGGAGGCCTAGGATCTAAAGGTAGGGCAATGTAAGGCCAAAGATTCGTGCCTAAACCTGGTGTCCACAAGAGGACAACTCACTAAAGGGACCAAGGCTGCATTTTTGTGCTTACTCTCGATGAGAAGTGACAAAAAGACTAGAACAGAAGAAGTACCTTCAGTGATCCAGCGGGTGTTGAACCAATTCCAGGATACCATGCTAGAGGAGCTACCGGCGGGATTGCCCCCCGCACGACCGATAGAACATAAGATTGAGCTGGTCGAAGGTGCTGAGGCGATGGTTCGTCCCCCCTATCGTTTGAACGAAAAAGAACTTGCGGAGCTCAAGTGTCAACTAGAGGAGTTGGTGGACAAAAGGTATGTTAGGTTGAGCAAGTCGCCGTATGGGGCGCTGGTGCTATTTGTGAAAAAGAAAGATGGATCTATGCACATGTGCATAGACTATCGGTTGCTCAACAAATATACAAAGAAGAACAAGTACCCTTTGCTAGGGATTGAGGACCTATTCGATAGGTTGGGAAAGGCAAAATACTTCTCGAGGATTGACCTAAGGTCAGGATATTACCAGATCAGGGTAGCAAAGGAAGATGTCGAAAAGACAATCTGTCGAATGAGGTATGGGAGCTTCGAGTTTCTGGTGATGCCCTTCGGGCTATGCAATGCGCCGGCAACATTTTTAGCATTGATGAACCATATTTTGTACCCTATTTGGATCACTTTGTGGTCGTCTATATTGACGACATCCTGATCTATAGCGAAACGCTAGAGAAGCATGCCAAACACTTGACAAAAGTGTTTGAGAAACTAAGGGAACACCAGCTGTATGCTAAAGAGAGCAAATGTGAATTTGCTCAACAAGAAGTAAAGTTTCTTGGGCATGTGGTGGGCAAGGACGGGCTCAAGGTGGACCCTGAGAAGGTCCAAGCGATCCAGGATTGGGAGCGACCATCAAATGTACACGAGTTAAGGGCATTTCTGGGGCTATGCAACTACTATTGAAAGTTTATCAAATACTATTCGAGAGTAGCCCTGCCCTTAACGGACCAAACGGGAAAAGAGAAGATGGTATGGACAGTGGAATGCGAGGTAGCATTTGTCCACCTCAAGGGGAAGTTGAGGAAGGCTCCTGTGCTGGCATTACCAGACTTTGGTAAGGACTTTGAGGTAAAAACGGATGCTTCGGACTTTGCGTTGGGCGCAATGTTGAAGCAGGACAACCATCCAGTAGCGTTCTTCTCGAACAAGTTGGACAAGGCTCAACGGAAGTGGCCTGCCCATGAGAAATAATTGTTTGCGGTGGTCAAGGCACTCAAGGAGTGGTGACACTACCTTGGGAGACACTTCAAGGTTTACACGGACAATGTGGCAACAAAACACTTCTTGTCACAGCCCGATCTGAGGGGAAAACAAGGTCGGTGGGCCAATGCTTTGGCTGAGTTTGATTGCGAGATTCTGTACAAGCCTGGGAAGAGCAACATTGTGGCAGATGCGCTAAGTTAGAAAGCAAGTTTGAAGTTGGCGATATCTAGCGCGACAGCAACCTTTTGGGATGATGTGCGAACCGCATATGAGAATGATGGTCTAGCACAAGAAGTGTTGCTGAGAAATCTAGAGGCACGGGAAGCTCACCAGAGAGGTGAGCTGCCAACGGAAGAGAAAACGGGCTATGCAGAATGCAACGGACTTATATATTACAAGCAAACGAGGGTGTATGTTCCAGAAGGGGAACTAAGGAAGGTAGCCTTAGAAGAGTGTCATGACGGACCTCTTGTGGGGCACAGCGGAATGCCCAAGATAATGGGCTTACTCAAGAGGAAGTACCACTGGCCAGATATGGCTAAGGATGTCCAAGACTATGTCAAGACATGTCCAACATGTCAGTAGGTCAAAGCCGTGACTAAGGCTAGTGGGGGCTTGTTACAAAGCATCCCAATTCCAAATCGTCTGTAGAAATGTCTTACAATGGACTTCATCACAGGACTTCCCCCAAGCGAGGGGTTCAATGCGATATTCGTGGTGGTGGATCAATTTTCGAAGATGGCACATTTCATACCCACCACAACAGAGGTGGATGCGGAAGGTGTGGCGAAACTGTTCTTCGAACAAGTGGTTCGAGTGCGGGGAAGGCCGGAAGAGATTATCTCAGATCGAGATAAGATCTTCACCAGTAGGTTCTGGAGGACACTCCTAGAACAGTATCGCACCAAGTTGAAATTCAGCACAGCCTATCACCCGCAAACAGGTAATGGGTATTAAGTCAAGATTGATGGCACTAACACTTCTTGACAGATGGACAAACGGAAAGGGTGAATAGGTAGCTGGAGGATTATTTGTGATGCTATGTCTCGGGAGATCAGACCAATTGGGTAAGTCATTTGGGACTTGCGGAAATGTGTTATAACAACTCACCACATTCGAGCATCGGGGTGAGTCCATGGGAAGTCATTAATGGGCGAGCTATTGAAGGTCCTGTGAAACTCGGCGTGGCCGAGTATCATGGAGAGTTACCCGCAGTGGAGGCATTCACGGCGGAAAGACTCAACATTTGGAATCTAGTGAGGGATTCTTTGGAACGGGCACAACAAAGGCAAACTAAGTATGCGAACCAGAAGCGCCAAAATGTAGAGTTCCAAGCTGGGGAGAAGGTGTGGCTGAACACCAAGAACCTCAAGCTACCAAGTGGGATCAACCGGAAGTTGACCCAAAGGTAAAAATGCATGTATTCCTATAAATGAATTGATCTTGAGTTCCTTAAGCAAGTTCGCGCGGCCTTACGAGATTGAGGCTCGAATCGGTAAAGTGACTTACCGTCTCCGACTTCCTCGAAAGATGGGGAAGATGCATCCCGAGTTCCACGTGAACTTACTCAAGCTGTATTTTGAGGATCCGCTTCACAAGGACCAAGTAAGACCTTTACCTGAGGTTATCCAAGGGGAAGAGGAATACGAAGTCGAGACCATCCTCAATGCGTGCAAGAGCAAGTGACAAGGACGCGAGGTGAGAGAATTCCATGTGAAGTGGAAAGGATTTCCACACTGCAAAGCAACATGGGAGCCGGAGGAGAATCTAGCGAACGCGCGAGATCTAGTGGAGGAATTTCTGCAAGGCAGAACTCTATGTACTTATGCAAAGTTCAATTAAAAGTATCAATTTGAGAAGTTGGGCAATAGCATATGTTGGGACCCGAAGGCGCGCCGAAGGTAAGCTAATTAGCATGGGTTAGCTAGGTTGACCAGGCGTAGGGAACTACACCCAGCTCTCTGCGGGGATGTCGAACCCGTAGACGTATTCTACGAAGGTTGGGTTCGAGTCCCAACCCCTTAGTAAAGCAAGGTTGGGTTCAAGTCCCGACCCCATACTAGGGCGTGGTGAGGTGAGGAGTATAAGGACACCTATATTCTGTTGTCATAGGCTCTTGGCTGGGGAGGTTAACTTAGGCATACCGCTAAGTGGGGGGATGCCTCGGAGACATGGTCAACAAGTTGTAGGATAAAAAAGAGACGTTCGATGTGGGCATCGAACTTCTTCTATGGGTGGTGGAATTGTAAGGAACCAACTCCCCAAAGTGTCGTAGGCTAAAGGATCCCCGAAAGCATGACCAAAATGATAAAAAGTTCATCAGATGGGACCGAGTCTGAGATCGAGTCCAAGACCGACTCGGAGACCGAGTTCGAGATAGAGTCCGGAATCGAGTCCGAAGCCGACTTGGAGACCGAGTTCAAGACGGAGTCCGAGATCCAAAATCGAGTTCGAGACCGAGTTCAAGACGGAGTCCGAGATCCAAAATCGAGTCCGAGACCGAGTCCAAGGTCGAATCCGAGGTCGGGTCTGAGATTGAGTCCGAGATCGAGTCCGAGACCAAATCTGAAGTCAGATCCGAGATCGAGTCCGAGATCGAGCCAGAGACTAAGTCCGAGTACTAATACGGGTCAAGGGGTGAAAGCCCAAAGCATGCGTCTCCTAAGGGGGGGGGCCTGTAGGGGGTTCCAAAAGTATAGTAAGGATAGTGAGGTCCAGGAACCAGTTTTGAAGGAACTCTCCAGTGGGGCTTCCAAACTGACTTGAGGTTAGGACTGGGACTGAGGGGCCTTGGGTGGGAGTGAGCATGGACGTGGTTGGTGCCGGAGGGGCCATCCAAGAAAGTGCTCAAGAGCAACTCCCACTCCCGAAAGGGAAACCGACTGCGGTGCTCCCAGCTCATGTGGAGTGGTGCCCCACTTGAGTACCATGCGGCTCATTGGTCCTCGCCCTTCCTAGGGGCTTGGACCTTCCTTTCAGGATGGAAGCGGGGGGGGGG
>NW_003314392.1:211764-255033 GCF_000143415.4 Selaginella moellendorffii | reverse complement strand
CAATGCTACCGCGGATCGTATATCAGGGCCGTCGGATCACTAATCTAACCTGGGGAGGGGGATTGGGAGAGATTTGGGAATCCGTGGATGGATGGTTAACACTCTGTTGCTCATGCAGTGAGTAGCTGAAACCAAGTAGGACCAAGTAGGAGTTGGTACCATAGGCGGGAACCTTGGTGAGGGAACTTACCAAAAACCAAGTTCGTGTTGGACGGATAGACGAGGTAAATTGACAAATTGGAAAGGAAAAATTTGTGGTTTACACCCACATTGTTGCTTCTCCTCTACACATGCTTTGGTCTCTCAAGTCACAAGTAAACAACAAGTAATTCAAAAGTGTTTTTTCATTATAACAAGCCCACTTCAAAGATGTAATAGAGAGTATAACAACTAAAGGTTAAACTCCCTCTCCAAACCACACATCTTTAACACCACTATACTCTAGTGAAATAGGCTTAATGCTCCACTTTATCTCTAGATCAACCGTCACTAACTATGGCATCCCAAAAAAAAGATCCATACAATAAATATCTGCGAGATAAAAAGTCTTTACAAGTGTGGTTTTGCCAACTAACACTTCTAGCCCCTTTACATAAGCATTAAAATGTTGAGTAGGGGTAACTATACTTTCCATTGTATATGAAAAAACTCCTTGTATCACTAAGTTGTGCTCTTTAACAAACTTTGCTGAAATAAAGTTATTATCACTTCCACTATCTAGTAAAATCTATATTAGACCTCTATAGAACATTAAAACTAATGCACGAGGGTCCTCAATCTCCATCTTGTTCCACATATAATTGAGCTGACGAGTAATGATCAAAAGCCTTTTCCTCCAACCAAAATGGTTGTTCTCATCATCCTCATGTTGCAAAGTTTGCAACTTTTTAATATCTAACTTACTGTCACTACAAGATTGCCCTTTATTTTTGCCCAACTGCTTGTTCTTTAGTTATGGATAATTAGTTTTGTAGTGTCTAAGCTCGCTGCAATGATAATAACTTTGACTATCATTCTTCACAAAGAACTATTACTTCTTTGTATCCAAAGTAGTCACCAAAAACTCTAGTTTGGATATTTGTTCTTATCCTTGTATCCACGGCAATCATCACTATGATTCTGAATAGAAGGACTCCTCGAATTCTTGTAAGACTTGTGCTTGTCATTGTCAAGTTGACGAGCCATATCAAAGAACTCCTCTAAACTCTTTGTAGGCTGAGAATGACGTAAGTGTTGCCACATGCTCTCACTATAAAGGTCATCAATGAAATAGAACGTATTCTGATATGGATCCTTCATTTATCAAGCAAGTAAACTTCTCAATATAGTCCCCAAGTGTCATTTTCCCTTGTTGGAAATGTTAAAGTTTTGTGCAAGCATTTTCCACATCATAGTGAGGGGCAAAACATGAACAGAAAGTAGCCTCAAACTCATATATAATAGATACTAATGGTTTTTTATCCACAACACAAAACTCCTCAAGCCAATTCCTCGTATTACGTAAAACCATTGGAATAGCCTTTAAAACCTTTGGATCTGGAGTTCCTTTAACAGCTAAGAATTTTTAGCCAAGCTAGACACTAATCCATCATACCACCATCACAAAAAAAAATTAGAATCTTGAATTGATCTACTAAGGAAGTCTTATTTGGAGCGCAACCACATCAAGCCTTGAGTGCCTTAACATGCCCACACATGGTATTCATCATGCCATGTATCTCATCTTGCATCTTTAACTAATTTCTATTAAGGGCTTGTAGCTTATGAATAACATCTTGAATGGTTTAAACCTCTATAGCTTTATTAGCACCATCATCGATAAATAGGATTCTAGTGTTCATCTTGGATGGCCATTGCAACTACTTCCTTTGATACTAATGTTAGAACCCAGTGCAAAAAAACAAAAGATTTAATTTCCCTAAACTACACTACACTTCTTCTTGAGATTCCTTACCACCCAACCACCTGCACCACCACTCCATTGTGAGCCCTAATGTAGGTTAAGTTCTTTACCTTAACATGCCTTAATATATCTTTCAACTTCACTTTGACCCATGTTAATTATGTGGTGTCTAACAAGGGGGTTATAGGGGGTTCCAAATGTATAATAGGGATAGTGGTTAGGTCAGATATGGCCAACTAACCTGAGGCATAGTCTAACTCCTACTTGCGTTTAAGTTCAAGTTCCATTCCATGCTAGCTTGTGAAGTATTTATATCCTTGCATTAAGCCACCGGTAAACTGAAATAGCGCCAAACTTTATTTGGCTTTGTTTTGTGTGTTGGTCCTGGTATTAGGATGTTGGATGCTCTAAGGTTGTTGCTATGTTACTCCCAAGGCTTGAAACTTGAGTTCTACTCCACTATCCTTAGGCATATGGCATATGACATGTGGCATACGGAGGGTTTTGGTTCTACTTCATGGTTATCCTGTGGTAAATCACTATAGAACAAAAAATGAAAACCATATGCATACATTTAGTATCAGAGGATGAAACCTAGCAAATATTATTTAATAAGATTGGGCAACTAGTCTTATTACATATGCAAAGATAAAAATAATGATCTGAGTGGATACATATTTGGGTGTTATAACTTTGCATATGTTTCTTGAGTATGGATTTTGGTTACCTTTTTTTACTAAATTGTATGAACTTGTGGCTTAGGCTCATATGATGGATTGAGATGTGGTTACCGAGAGTTGTTCCATGTACTGTTGGTAAAAGTAAACCTCCCTTAGGTTTGTTATAAGTGGCAAATATGTTGGTTTTTAATTATTTAGCATAGCACTAATAGATCCTTCTTATACATAATTATAAGTTGATCAATCAAGACTATAGGGATTAATCTATTGGTTCAAGTAATCATTATTATGCTCTCTCATAAACTGTTTTTAGATTAAACTAAAGGCAATGCAAATGTAAATTTGAGGTTTGGTCAAGTTAAGTTTAAAAAGAGTCATTAAGGATAAAGAATCAATTACAAAAATCATTTTCTCTTCTTCAAGGGATGGTTAGGTAATGAAGTGTAACTCATCCGTGTTTATATCATGCAATAAGGAATCTTTAGATCCTCTAGAAATTATGCATTTACAATAGTTGAAGTGTTTCATACAAAAGGATCATGAATAATTAATACCATTTATAAATCCACTAATGCCTCCTCTTGATGTTCCTGAAAATCCCAAATTATCACCTAAAGAACCTTGATTGCATTCCATCCTTTTAAGAATAAAGGATGATGTAAAGTCTAAGTGTATGGTTACAATGCCGTATACTAATATTAACAACTATATATTAACAATTATATATTAATATTAGCATAATGAGATTTTGATAGATATTGGATTAGTTTTAATCCGGACCACTTGCTCCTGTATATAAGCTAGGGTTTTTTAATTAATATAATTCTCATTTTAGGAAATAAATGCTTGTAAATTTTATTATACAGAATGACATTTTTGTTATTTAAAGTTTATTAATGATATTAACGTCAATGTTCAAACACAAATTTACTAAACTTGGCATATGTTAGTCTTTGTTTCACATATTTATAGTTTGTGTTACAATAATCTGTTTAACAACCAATAATCTACTTACATCTGAATTTTATACTCCAATGTGCTAGAGGTGTGTAGCCCCGTTGGCCGTTTGCTGGCGGGATGGCGGAGTGGCACTCACTGGTAAAGATAAAGAGGACACGGGGCATTAGGTCAGACAGGGACAATCTAGGGTTGGGAGAAGAGAGGTCAGATAGGAAATCTGTGTGGAATGCACTCTGGGGAATGCGCTCTAGCCGCCACGCCCAGAGCAGCACCAGCAACCGAGGCGACCAAGCAGCTAGCACAGGAGGAGGAAGAAGAAGAAGAGGAGGATGGCCTAGGAGGAGGAGGAGGTAAAGGATCCAGTGCCAACAAGAGGGCTTGCACCATTCCTTCCTCCGCCACTATGCCCGCCACTGACAGCCACAGCAGCGCCGACGACATTGCTACGGCGAGCTTGTTCCCTGTGGAAGACATTGTCCAGAATCCACTGCCCGGATTCGTGGCTCCCTCCTCCGTCGCGTTCAGCCCCGATGACAAGCTCGTCTCCTTCCTCTTCAGCCCCGATGCCACCCTGAGCAGGAAGATCTTTGCGTTCGATCCCGAGACGCGCCAGCAGCTGCTGCTCGTGTCGCCACCCAATGGCGGCGTCGACGAGTGCAATCTCTCCACGCCCGAGAAGCTGCGCAGGGAGAGGCTGCGCGAGCGGGGGCTGGGAGTGACGCGCTACGAGTGGGCCAAGAGCGCTGGAGCTTGCGCCGCCACTGCGCATCTCATGGTTCCTCTTCCTGGCGGAGTAAGCATATATCATTCGTGTCTCTCCATGATTTCATTCACTCACACATCATCTTGGCTTTGTTCTTGGCCAGATCTACGTGCAGGATGGGCTTGGAGCGGAGCTGAGATTGAGGGTGGCCAGCACTTCGTGGTCTCCAATTATCGATCCTCAGTTGTCTCCCGATGGTTTATCCATTGCTTACGTCCGGGACGACGAGATCCACGTTGTCCCCATTACTTACGCCGAGCCAAGGCGGATTACTCACAATGCGAGATCATCCGGGAAGGTAGGCTATAAGTCCATCTCTCTCTCTCTTTCTTACTATCATTGCTTATTCTATTCTTTACGTTTTTTCCTGGGGACAGACACATGGACTTGCGGAGTACATTGCTCAGGTATGTGTGTGTCACGCTCTCTTTGGCTTCCTGTCTTCTCAAGAGTTTAAAAAATCTCGCTGCTGGCAGGAGGAGATGGACAGAAGGAATGGCTTTTGGTGGTCTTCGGACAGTAAGTTCATTGCTTTCACGGAAGTGGACGGATCCGCAATACCCCCGTTCAGGATAATGCACCAAGGCAAGCCCAGTGTGGGAGGTGACGCGGAGGAAGATCACGCATACCCGTTTGCTGGCCAGTCCAACGTGAAGCTACGCCTGGGTGTGGTTCCCGTGGCGGCGGTGGGGGCGGCGGCGGCGGCTGGCCAGATTACATGGATGGACCTCGAGTGTGGGACTAGCGAGGAGGAGGAATACTTGGCCAGAGTCATGTGGATGCCCGACAACTCCCTCGCGGTACAGGTGCTGAGCCGGGATCATTCCAAGCTCAAGCTGCTCAAGTTTGATTCCAGGACAGGCAGGCGGGCACTTCTTCTCCAGGAGACGAGCGACGTGTGGATCAACTTACACGACTGCTTCACTCCACTCCACAAGGGGACCGGCCGCCTGGCCGGGGGATTCATCTGGGCCAGTGAGAGAAGCGGCTTTCGGCACCTCTACCTGTATGACGGCACTGGCTTCTGCTTGGGAGCGGTGACGCAGGGGCAGTGGATGGTCGAGCAGATTGCGGGTGTGGATGAAGAAGCTGGTGTTGTCTACTTCACCGCCACCTTGGACAGTCCACTGGAGACACACTTGTATAGCACACGCCTGTTGCCGGCGGCGGCGAGTGGCGGTGGCCATGTCAAGCGACTGACGAGAGGCGAAGGCAGGCATCTGGTGGTGCTCGACCACCAAATGCAGCACTTTGTGGACATCCACGACTCGCTGGAGAGGCCGCCGTGCGTGCTGCTGTGCTCGCTCGCCGACGGCAGGCTAATAGTTCCCATTTTCGAGCAGCCGGCTTTGACGCCCTGGACACGGAAGCTGCGACTGGCGTCGCCAGAGCTCGTCCAGATCACCGCCAACGACGGCACCAGCCTGCATGGCGCGATGTACAAGCCCGACGTGAAAGAGTTTGGGCCGCCACCTTACAAGACCGTCGTTAGCGTCTATGGAGGCCCCAATGTCCAGACGGTTTGCAGCTCATGGACGAACACGGTGGACATGAGAGCGCAGTACCTCCGCAGTAGAGGAATTCTGGTCTGGAAGGTGAGCTGCTTCTGGTCTTCAGATCGTTTCTTGCTTGACATATGATGGACTTGAAACAGCTTGACAACCGTGGGAGTGCTCGGCGAGGCCTTAAGTTCGAAGGAGCTATCAAATACAGCATGGGGCATGTAGACGTCGAAGATCAAGAGGCTGGCGTGCAGTGGCTAATCCGGCAGGGGCTGGCCAAGCCGGGCAAGATTGGAATCTACGGGTGGAGCTACGGCGGCTACTTGGCAGCCATGGCGCTGGCTCGCTGCCCTGAGACGTTTCGATGCGCAGTAGCCGGGGCTCCCGTGACAGCTTGGGATGGATACGATACCTTCTACACGGAGAAGTTTATGGGATCCCCGGCAACGAACCAGGCAGGCTACGAGTTTAGCTCCGTCATGCACCACGTCCACCGGATTGTTGGAAAGCTACTGCTTGTCCATGGGATGATCGACGAGAACGTTCACTTTAGACACACGGCCAGGCTCATCAACGCCCTCATCGCAGCAGGCAAGGAGTACGAGCTGCTGATTTTCCCGGATGAAAGACACATGCCCAGGGGGCTGCGGGACCGAATGTACATGGAGGAGCGCATTTGTGAGTTTTTGGACAGACATTTATCGTAGAAAAACTCTCCCACAGATTGATTTATATATTCTATACATCCGAAGCTTCATTCTACCGGAAGTGGCACCTCAACGACAAACTCTCTCACACCTTGCTCTTCTCTGCGAACTTGAGTTGAAAGAGATTTTGTCTCGTTGAAGATTCTGATCAGTGGGCTTTGGTGTTCTCCTGGATCCGGCCGCTCGGCTGGGCTGCAAGGTTATGGTCGATGATCTCACCGCGTACCATGACCGACTAGAGACAAAACGAAGCTCGCGAATCACGAGAAAGAACAATCTATTCAACGCAGCCACGACCTCTATCAACCCTTGGGCTGAAGGAACTCCGAGGCACAGACGCCCCGTTTAAGGTCGATCTGGTGCCCGATGTGGAGGTCAGATCGACCTTGAACCGGGCGCCTGGCACTCGCTCACCACGTACCATAACCGACTAGAGACAAAACGAAGGTCACGAATCACGAGAAGGAACCTTCTCCATTCTATATCGTCCCTGAAAGGTGACACAAGCCACCTTCACATTCCTCACATAACTTAAAGCTTTCACTGCAATTGGACACATCTCCATCTATTAAGCCATGCAACAGCACAAAAGACGCATTTTCAGTGAATATTCTTCTCTCAAACCGGGTTCGGGTTGCCGCGCCCTCCGAGACGGTCCAATACTCGGTCATAACTACCTTATATCTTCAGTAGTATTCTTATTAAAGATGCTCTTAGAGATTTTTCTTGGTTGAGTTGTTGACGATGAGCATCGTCCACCAACTTTTTGACAAAAGGTGACAAATACCTCTACACGATTTATTCCAGCTACTTTTCTTATTTGTAGGCCTCGATGACAGCTGCAAACTTGATTGCAGGGAGACATTTCAAATTGACGTTTAAGCCTTGCGATGCGAGCAGCTCTTTCTCTGGATCGAGGGGTGCCTTCTGGTGTGGATCTAATATATGGTCCATGATCCCACCTTTTCGTCGTTCGAATTGTGTAGAACCATTTGCAAATTTTAAGCTATTAGAATCTATCATCTTTTATCTTGAGCATACACACACCTGCATGTATGTTGCATCCCCTCAAACAATTCAAGAAAGCTATTAAGAGAGAGCTGGAGAGGGAGAAGCTGGGAATGTTTGGAGTGCCACTTGCAATAGTTTGTGGATGATGTGTGGAAAGGCTTGCACAATTTTGACACTTTTAGGCCAGTGCCAACCATAAACCTGCAAAACCATTGTCGTTCGCAACAAATTCAAAAACGCTTTTCCCATGCGCCCTGGCAAATGCAGAAGTTGAAGACGAAGTCACATCCAAAGCCAGTTCGTGCAGATGGTGCCAAGCAACTTCCGCTGCCTCTGAGGTTGTCAACAGCAATAAGGATGCGAGCGCACCGTGTATGAGCCATCGAGATAGAGAGTTGTGCCCAAAGACTCCCACAGGCTGCTCATCAAATATGTTCTTCCTGCAAAGAGATTGCATGAGCCTTCACAATTTCTAGGTTGTGGGCCTGGCCTGTTGCAGCTTGGAGAATGGCACGGATCTCATCAACGTGGATTGGCTTGTTCGCCTTTGCTAGAATATTGAGTATTCCCAGTTTGCCTGATCACAAATGGAATGGAGAACGAAGAACATTATCTCGTAACTCTCTGGTGGCTCCATTGTCCACAATACCAAGCCAATAGAGAGAATAAACACTTCTACTCCAAGAAGAAGTCTAATACTCCAAGAAGAATTATTTAAATAACTTGAAGTCATGCTCATGATCTAAAACATCTGCAGACAGCAACTGGTAAAGTACGGCACGCCCAACGAAACAGCTTAAGGCCTCGGCGAGCACTCCCACGGTTGTCAAGGTCGAAGGAGCGATCAAATATCTAGAGAAGATCAAGAGGTTGTCACCAGCGTGCAGGCTTGGGATGGATACAGACACCTTCTACACGGAGAAGTTTATGGGAGCCCCGGCGATGAACCAGGCAGGCTACGAGTTTAGCTCCGTCATGCACCGAGCGAGAACAGGCGCCAAGTCAAGTTCTCGAGAAATGTCTGTCCAAAAACTCACATACATTCGGTCCCGCAGCCCCCTGCGCATGTGTCTTTCATCCGGGAAAATCAGCAGCTCGTACTCCTTGCCTGCTGCAATGAAGGCGCTATGAGCCTGGCCGTGTGTCTAAAGTGAACGTTCCTGGACGAGCAGTAGCTTTCCAACAATCCGGTGGACGGCGTTGGTGGCTTGATATCAATTCCCTGAGGCCTATACCGCGATCTACCTGGTGCACAATCCGAGCAACGGCACATCATGATCCACGTGCGTGAAGTGGAGTCACCTTGCCTTGGGGCTTGACAAGGCTTCTGTACATCGGCCGTAGCCCAAGGCGAAGCGGCGGCACAGATGCCCGCTTCTAGGTCGACCAACACCCAGGGATCCCCGCTCACCGTACCTGATCAGAATCTGTGACGAGGCAAACAAACTGAGAAAGAAGCTCGTAGGAACCCCGTGTCCATCTATTTAAGAAAGGCAAAAAAGTGTAAATTAGATGGTTTATATTATAAGCATACTAGTCCGTTAAGATCTCTTAAAATAATAAAAGAGATCTCCACAGTATTATACAAAGCATTAGCAGTTGATTTTGTACGCCACGCGCAACTTTCAACGCAAGGCCATGTGTACTTGTAGAATTTGCCTACTCCACTGAGCTAGGTCTTCGGAATGAAAGAGTGGAGTTAAAATGGATAGATTCGAATTCGTGCAAGATATAGGGTCTGGAAACTTCGGCATAGCACGGCTAATGCGTGAGAAGGAAACAGGGGAGCTTGTGGCTGTCAAATTCATCGAGCGTGGCGAGAAGGTAATCTACCAGAACTGGAAATGGAGAGTCAAAGTTGGATCCATCCAGATTGATGAGAATGTTCAGCGGGAGATCATAAATCACCGGTCACTGAGACATCCCAACATTATTCGCTTCAAGGAGGTAAAATTTACCGAAATGCGCGTTTCTTCTCTGTTTTTCCAGACAATTACTTCCAGGTTATGCTTACTCCTACACACTTGGCGATTGCTATGGAGTACGCGGCGGGCGGGGAGCTCTTTGAGCGCATTTGCAATGCGGGAAGATTTAGCGAAGACGAGGTGTAGAAAATCTTGTGTTGAATTGTTTTGCTGATCAACTTTCCTTGGTAAACAGGCCAGGTTTTTCTTCCAGCAACTTATATCGGGTGTCAGCTACTGTCATCAAAACGTATGTAAATTCGTGGTGTTTCCCATTGTCTCTATGAATTCATGAGCAGGAGATATGCCATCGAGATCTCAAGCTGGAAAACACCTTACTCGATGGGAGTCCCGCACCACGTCTTAAGATCTGTGATTTCGGCTACTCGAAGGTAACGTCGATTTGAGCAGCGGCTTCAACCTCTTCTTCTTGCGTTACAGTCAGCCGTGTTGCATTCTCAACCAAAGTCAACCGTGGGAACCCCTGCATACATTGCTCCGGAGGTGTTGTCTCGAAAAGAATACGATGGCAAGGCAAGTTCCCGAAATTAGTTGCTGTCTTTGTTTAATCCGTTGTTTTCTCTCTTGGATCCCAGATTGCAGATGTGTGGTCGTGTGGTGTAACCCTGTACGTGATGCTAGTAGGAGCGTATCCGTTTGAGGATCCTGAGGATCCTCGCAACTTCAGAAAGACAATTGGTGTAAGTCCATTGCGTCGTGATTGTTTTCATTCTTTCGGTCTGTATTCTTCCTTTGGCAGAGAATTCTTAGCGTGCAGTATTCAATCCCAGATTATGTGCGGATTTCCAGCGACTGCCGGCATTTACTCTCTCGCATCTTTGTTGCAAATCCATCCAAGGTACTAGACTACTCAAACTAAGCTTCTACAATTCCATCTGTTAAACAGAGAATCACCATCCCTGAGATCAGGCGCCACCCATGGTTTCTTAAGAACCTTCCAATCGACCTGTTGCAAGGAGCGGACGCAAGCTACGAATTCGACGACACCAATCAGCAAAGCGTGGAGGACATCATGAGAATCATCGCGGAGGCAAAGACTGGAGGGATTCCTGGGGACCTGCTGGATGATATGGGATTGGAAATGGATCTGGACAACGACATTGACCCGGACGTGGAGAGCAGCGGCGAGTTCGTGTCTGGTGTGTACTGAGGAACTTCGCTGTTGGCCACGCTGGCGCTATTATTTTAGGGCAAATAAAGGAGCAAGAAGAAGAGGGAGGGCAGCCAGCCATGGTGGTTTCGAATCTGCGGGTGGCGCACTACTGGCTGGATCACGTCTATGGCGCTCTCATGTACAGGCTCAGGCTCTCGCCACCCTTCTTCTCCAATGGCTGGGGTGGCGCCAGGTTAGTGCTACTGGAACAGCTCACGCGGCAGCTCATCTCGCAGGGCCTCGCCAATTTCTCGCTTAAGTACTGGCCGCCGCCACCCATCGATCCGGTGTGGCGGACCGTGTGGGAATCCAAGGCGGCCAAGCTCCAAGAGGGGATCTTTCCCACGCCCTGCGATCCGCTCGTCAGGGAATGCTTGCCGCCCGAGAGCCACATTGCGCGCGTCCGCCTGCTCATGCCCCGCAGCGTTCCGGCTCATAAGATGGCATGCGTCGTGCACCTTGCAGGTTAGATCTCTTGCCTCCCCTCTCTCTCTCGCGCGCGCTCTAGATCTCTCTCTCTCTCTCTCTCTCGCGCGCGCGCGCTCTCTCTCCCTCTCTTAGGCTGGTGATTTTCATAGATCAATCAATGTGAGCGCGGCAGGCACTGGAGATCATGGTTTCGAGAGGCGCTTGCGGCTGGGAGGACCATTGCTCAAGGATAACATCGCCACGCTGGTGCTCGAGAGGTCTGTTTAGCTACAACCATGCCCGCTGCTCATACACATCTATGATCATCACAGCCCCTTCTACGGCAATCGGCGGCCCAGGCTCCAGCGCGGGGCCAAGCTCCTGTGCGTCAGCGACCTGCTTGTTCTCGGCCGAGCAACGATCGAGGAGGCACGGACGCTGCTCTACTGGCTGGACAAGCAAGCAGGCTTCTCCAAGTTGGGCGTTTGCGGCCTAAGCATGGGTACGTAGTTCGTCGCTTCTTCTCCTTCGAAACGCATCCGGTGTCTCTGTGCAGGAGGAGTGCATGCAGCCATGGTTGGATCGCTCCATCCAACGCCGCTTGCAGTCTTGCCACTGCTTTCACCCCACTCGGCCGCGGTGGCCTTCTGCGAGGGGATCATGAAGTATGGAACCGCGTGGGAGGTGCTGATGCGGGACGAGGCATGCAGCATGACGCTGGACCAAGTCCGGGAGCGCATGCGAGCGGTGCTCTCCCTCACGGACGTGACCCGCTTTCCAATCCCCAAGAACCCCAGAGCCGTCATCTTTGTGGGTGCCACGGTGAGTCTCATTTTCTTTGCCTTGGAAACGAAAGCTTGACTGTGCCCGGCTGTGTAGAACGATGGCTACATCCCAGGCAACTCGATGCTGGAGCTGCAGCGTGCGTGGCCCGGCTCCGAGGTCCGATGGGTCACTGGCGGTCATGTGTCCTCGTTCTTCCTGCACGGCAAGGTGTTCCGGCAAGCCATCAGGGATGGAGTCGCGCGCTTGTCTTGACAACCAACATTCTTTTTTATTCATTCCTTCCTTCTGGCCTCGCTCGACTAGGCTAGGTAGGGCTTCAAACAAAGAATGGAGAGGTTTCTCCAGAGTGCGGCGAAGCCCATCAGCGATGCCAGCAAGGAGAGCAGCAGGTGATGGTTTGCAGTGAAGATGGATGCCGATCCAGTGACTTGTAGGTGTGAGCGGCGGCAGCAGCAGCAGGAGCAAAATGTGGTCTTGGAATATGAGCAGACGGGCAGGATGCACAAGCGCCTCCATCACCTCTGCACCACCAGCGTGATGAAGTCGTATGCTCTCGTATGGCATCGATAAACAACCTGGTGTCTTTCTTCACGTCTTGTTCGTCTTGCTTCGCAGGTTGAATGTCTCGAACAGGATAACTATTTGCCTCCGTCCATGTCAAGGTGTGCCTTTGCTTGCTTTCAGGATTCATGTCGTCTCTCCTACCTTCTCCAGGCAGAGTTACGTGTCCGACATCGAGTTTAACACTGAGGTGCGTGCTTTGTTTTCTCGGGTCTTGGTTCTACCCTGTTGAGGATCTTCGTCCAGGGTACTCTCGTGGCTTTCACCACGTCCACGGGGTATATGAACATCCATGCTTACGATTCCATTCTGTCTGGTAAGCTCGTCTCGTCTCGTCTCGCTGCAATTACCATGAAACTACACAGGCAAGAGGATGCCTCCTGTGGCTGCTTATTCCCTCTGTGGAAAGCTTCAAGCCGTGAGATGGAACCCCCTGGACCAGCTTCAGGTGATTTTGTTTCCAGGCTTTATGTGATCACCAAAATCTAGCAGGTGGCATGCGTAGCCGAGTCAGTCGGTTCCGTCATCATCTTCGACGTCCGACACAGGCAGCCCGAGTCGCTCGAAAAAATGCAAGTCTTTAGAACAAAGCCGGGGACGGAAACCCATCGCGGCCTCTACGACGTGCAATGCAAAAGCTGGAAGTGAGTTTCTGAAAGCTACCCAAGCTTTTGACTGGTTTCTTCCAGGATATTTGCTTGTGCAAGCGGAGGCGTGTATGTGTGGGATAGGCGAGCAGGAAATCTTTCTACTGCGACTTTACGGGCACCTTCTTTTGCTGGAACGATGCTGTCTCTGGACATCACATCAGACGAACAGGTTGCAATCAATCGAGTCTCCAAATCACATCATCCATTTCGCTGTAGGTTCTTTTGGCTGGAAGCAGCAGCGGTCATATTTTCGCATGGGACATCCGTGGCGGAAAGGCTTCTTCTTGTTCTGCCTTTTCCTCGCCCAACAATGTAAGTTTATCTTAATAGCTTGTTTGTAGAAATCATGGAAGTCTAGGCTGACAGTGGTTGAGGCGCAGGTGGATCAACATCCCTTGGGCATTATCTCCATGTCTACAGCCTTGCAAGAGATACCAGATCTCCGGGTAGACTTCTTACTTCTTCTTCTTATGCTTGCCATCATTTTGCTGTTTCAGTCTCAAACGTACACTGGAGATTTGAGTGTTACATGTGTGCGTCTAAACTCGTCAGGTGATCAGCTTGCTTTCGGCCTCAACAAAGGCTGGTAGTTTCAACATCTCAGTGCTTTGCAAATGTTTGAGGCTCACTGGACGTGGTTTGTGTGTGATGAAGGTCCGGTGTAATCAACATGCTCAACTTTCAAGAGATAACACACATTCATTGCCCTCCATCGCTCTGGTATATAAGTTGATCGTTTTGATTGGCATTGACAATATGGTCTGGGTTTGTCAGGGAACTGGGAAGTCTGAGCTGGCTGAGCACGACAAAACTCACCTGGCTTTTGAGCCTTCCGGTGAATGCTGCTTGGATTGACACTGCAGCTGATGCTTTTCTTGCTGACAGGTAGTCGCTGTAGCTAGTGGGGACCTTCGTTTTCTCGAATTTTCTGGTCCGGGATCGCGCCATCACGTCAGGTAACTGTGTGACCTTGTAGCTAGACGAACGCCTGACCTCTCTTTTAGCTCGAGAAACAATGGCTGCGCTCCAGTTGTGATTGAAATGGCAGACGGTGTCTATAGTGTCGCAGCACATCCTTCAGATGGCTGCCTAATGGTTGGCACCCAGGTACGAATGTTCTGACTTTATTTCTTCTTCTTTTATTCAACTCTTGTATGTGGTACAGGAGCATACTCATTTAGTTGCTCATGACAAGCAATTCAGCTCGTAAGAATACCAATCCCGAAATAAAAACCTCTCCATACCCTTTGCGTGTACCCAAAATCTATCCGGGATTTTTTGCAGTGTCCTCCACGATCTGTAGCTACTTGCTTGAACGATTAGTTCTTTTATGTATGGCAAGTTTTATGTAAGATCGACCACCATAAGAAGACTTTCCCTTCGAAAAGTTGC
Source organism: Selaginella moellendorffii (assembly GCF_000143415.4). NCBI lineage: Eukaryota > Viridiplantae > Streptophyta > Lycopodiopsida > Selaginellales > Selaginellaceae > Selaginella > Selaginella moellendorffii. The sequence goes on along the minus strand of NW_003314392.1, from coordinate 240,572 downwards.
TTTCTTAAAGAACCTCTTTAGAGGACAATGCAAATGTGTCAGACAATAGCACATAGGCACCGGGTTCCACCATGCTCTTTGAGGCCACAACTTCCGCTCTATTGACATCTCCGCTTGATTTACATGCTCCTAGTAAGCTACTCCATGCAGCAGCATCGGGCTGAAATGGCATCGTTTGGATCAAATCTTGTGCCTCCTCAATCTTTCCCGCTCTAGCAAGGTGGTCAGCCATGCACGAATAATGATCCCGTGTAGGCACCATCCCATGCTCTGCCAGAATAGAAATAAACTGGAGCCTACCCTGTTCCAAAAGTCCACACTGGCTGCACGCATGTAGCAAACAAGTAAAGGTAATCTGATTTCCCCGAACGCCCGCGAGGTTCATCTCTCTGAACAATTCCACAGCCAGACCGGTTCGCCCGTGTTGGGCATACGCTGCTATCATTGCTGTCCAGCAGGCTACGTTAGCGCAACCACTAGAATGCCTCAGCCAAGCCGTGAAAACAGTGGCAGCATTGCTCAAGCCGCCACACTTGGAATACATGTTGATCAGTGCTACACAAGCCGAGGCAGCGCATTCGAATCCCCGGTCAGAGATGAGTCTGTGGATCCTTTTACCGTCTGCCAGTGCCGACGAGCCGCAGCAGGCACCAAGAGCGTTTACCAGGCAGACGATGTCTGGCTCTCGGGACGATGCCATTTTGTAGAAGAGATCGAGTGCTTCTGCATTAAGACCCGCCTGCACGAGCTCGAAGATGATAACAGACCAGCTTGTCAGACTCTTGCGAGTCATCCGCCAGAACAAGTGTTGTGCGCGGTCAATCCTTCCGCAACTGGCATACATTTGGATGAGTGCCGTCTCCACCATGCTCGTCATGCAACCGCTGGCTGCTGCTCTTACATGAAACAGTTTCACCAAGCCAAAATCACCTAGCTGACGCAGAGCCTCCGCAAGGCACAGGAATGTGATAGAATTGGGTGTAATGCCTTCCAGATCCATCCTCCTCATGCATGCCACAGCTTGAGGCGCATGCTTACACCGAGCGTATGCGGCAATCATGGAGCTCCAAGACACAACGTTGTTCGTCCTCCTAAATGCGGGACTGTCGAAAACGTTCTGGGCATCGTCAATGCTGTCAAATTCACTATACAGACGGACGAGGGCATTCCGCACCACAACATCAGACTCATGGCCGCAGGCGATAATCCTGGCGTGCAGGGCTCTGAACTCGCACAGTGTCCGGCAGCAAGAGAGGATACTGGGGAACACGAAAGCATCCGCTTTGACGCCCTCCAGATCCATTGCCCAAAACACCCGCATTGCTTCTGTCTCGTGTCCGTGCTGGGCATATGCACAGGCCATGGCGTTCCAGGACACTTGGCTTCGATATGTCATCCTCTCAAAGACCACCTTGGCTTCCTCCACACTGCCACACTTGGCATACATGTCCACCAGGGAATTGTAGACGATGGCATCGTTCTCGCTACTGGGACTTGTGCCGTGGATTATGATAGAGTGCAGCCTCCGGCCAACTTGCAGCGATTCCTCTGTCGCTGTCTTAGAGCAAGCGCCGAGAAGAGCCACCAGTACATGTGAAGGTGGAAGCTTGTCACACCTGTTTGCCTCCAACAGCTGCAATGCCTTGTGCAAATGCCCATGCTGGGTATATGCGACAATCATGGAATTCCAGGACGCAGAGCACCTGCCTTGGACAGTCTCAAAAACCAGGCAAGCTTCGTGGAGGCGACCGCAGCTGCTGTACATGGAAATCGCTGCGCAACTGACCAAAACGCTGGAAGACCAGCCGGTAGCAGCCGCTCGCACAGCAATCCAATTGCCCAGTTTCAGGTTGCCCGACATGGAGCAGGAAGATAGAAGGGTGGCCAAGATGAGACTGCCGGGGGTGACGCCTTCGAGGTCCATGACGTGAAGAAGAGATGCGGCAGCACAATGCTGGGCGTTGCGTACGAGAGCAACCATCATCGTGTTCCAGGTGAAAAGATTCTTGTGATCAGTTGCATCGAAAACACGACGTGCATCTCCCAGGCTGCCACACCGCCCATACATTTCCAGCAGCAAATTTCTAAGAAACGTCTCTCTATCATGCCCACTTTTGACAATCCTTGCATGAAGAGCCCTGAGTTGAGGCAGAGCTGGCTGCTTGTCTCGGCCCAGCAACAATCTTACATACTCCTCCCTCTGGTGGAAGAAAGAAACCAAGGGTGGTGGCGTCGTTGCCGCGGCCATGTTCACGGCCACTTTTATTTAGAGATGTCTAGCTAGAGCAGCTTTGAGAGAAATGTTTCATTCCGAGCACACTGCTCCACCGCTGCTATTATCTTCCTCCTCTGAGGTTTCAGAATTCTCGTCTTCAATGTTGCTCGTAATACTGCCACCACCCATGCATTTGCAAAGGGCACCTGACTGCTCCTCCTCCTCCTGCTCCTCTTCCTCGGAGGAGGAAGAGCTGGTTGAATCGGATGACTCTTCATCCGACGAAGGTTCGTGTACCGGCTCTTCCTCGTCCTCCGGATCAGTGTCACCTTTGGCCTTCTTTCCCGTGAATGCCGTTGTGGTGACCGTCTTGGTCACCACCGTCGTCTTTTTCTTGTATATAACAGTCCTCATTGCATGCATAGCTCGATCCTTCACCCTGCGATCAAGCCGCACTAGCTGCTTTCGCTTCATGCCGGATCTTGGCACCCTGAGCAAAAGAATGGACCGAGTGAACGAGAGAAGAAGAATCCAACCACAAACCTGCGCATTTGGGTGGAGCCGCCGCTTTCGCCCTAGGCTAAGGCCAAAGATCAGGAAAGCTGTCTTCTTTCTATAAAAATCCACTCAGACTTAGTGATGGTTGCTGTCAACAAGGAGTGAGTGGTTGAAACTTCAACCCACGAACCGAATTATAAATTTACATCTCACCCGTCTTGGTGGAGCGCACAATTGCAGCAGCCATGGCCGCATTCTTCCACCTTCATCTTCTCCTCTCTGCGTTGAGCTTGGTAACGGCCCAGCAGCTGAGTGCAAACTTCTACGACAAGAGCTGCCCGGGCTTGCCTTCGCTGGCAACTAGTGTCGTGAGCAGCGCGGTAGCCAAGGAGCCTCGCATGGCGGCCTCCCTCCTCCGCCTCCACTTCCACGATTGCTTCGTCAATGGCTGCGACGCATCCTTGCTGCTGGACGACACGAGCAGTATCACCAGCGAGAAGAACGCACTGCCAAACAGGAGATCGGTGCGGGGATTCGAAGTCATCGACGACATCAAGAGCAAGGTGGAGCAGCAGTGCAAGGGCGTCGTGTCCTGCGCCGATATTGTCTCCCTTGCCGCTCGAGAGGCTGTCGTTCTTGTAAGCCGAAGTATAGCCAACCTTCTCAACTTCATTCCTTGTTGTTTGGTTCTTGCAGTCGGGAGGACCAACATGGACCGTTGTCTACGGTCGGAGAGACAGCACAAGCGCCAGCATGGACACTGCAAACCAGGACTTGCCTTCCTTCTTTGACAATGCAACGCGGCTGGTTGCCAGATTCAAGGCCAAAGGGCTGAGTGCCAGAGACATGGTTGCCTTGTCCGGTGGCCACACTATCGGCCATGCTCAGTGTGTGTTCTTCCGTGACCGTCTCTACAACTTCAGCGGTTCTGGCAGCTCCGATCCCATTCTCCAGCAGCACTACGTGACTGAACTGAAGCAGCAGTGCCCCTCAGCAACCCACGACCGCTCTATCTCCGCATTCGATCCCACCACTCCCGCAGGATTCGACAACATCTACTTCAAACTCCTACAGGTGAACAAAGGCCTCTTCCGCTCCGACCAAGTCCTGTATTCCACACCTGGAGACACGCAGGATGCCGTCAACGCCTACAGCAGCAGCAAAGCCGCCTTCTTCAAGGACTTTGCCGATGCAATGGTAAAGATGGGCAACCTCTCGCCGTTGACTGGAAGCAAAGGCCAAATCCGAGCCAACTGCAGGCTAGTCAACAGTTAGTCCACCTGAAACACACAAAAGGAATCTCTTACCTGGACAAAGTGTTGCTTCCCTGTCTGTAATCTTATACTCGTAACAAGTTGGGGGGTTTAAATGATCTGCTGCAGCCAGATCCTTCCCCCCCTTATAGCCGAAATGAGCAAATCGTTCACTACCGGGTGCCACTGGGTCTTCACCACGCCTGACTTGGTACCGTGAACCGAGTGAGTCGACAAGTAGTTGTTGTACCGGATGTCGAAGATGTCATAACCGTCCTCGCAGCTCCCCGTCGAGACGTACCATCCATCTGGAGACCAGCACTGCTGGAACTGCCTGGTTACCCGGGGATGGTTTTCGCCTATTTCCCAGCCAAAGCTATGGACCAGCGATTCTGGATCAAGGTAGCGCAAGTCCATGAGCATTAGCTGCTTCTTCTCGACACTGCAAAAGTCTGTTGTCAGGAGTGAGCAGAAAGAAAGAAAGAAAAGCAGCTCACCATCCCGTGAGCAGCAGGAGGTTGGGATCAACGGGGTTGAACTCCACACTGAGCAACGAGCTGTCGAACTTGCCACAGAAGTAGTCGGTGCCACTGACCACATCCACCATGCGGAGGTGCTTGTCCACGCTGGCTGAAGCGATCAAGGACTTGTGCGCGGCACCCGCTACCCCGTATACAAACGAGCTGTGGCTGTTGTAAAGCTTCTGACTGGTCCAGTGCTCCTGCGACTCCTTCCAAAGAACAACCGAGTGGTCGTCGCCACCCGTTGCGAAACACGGAGCACCAGAAACCTGCCATGGCATGAACTTGATGCTGCGAAGCAATCCCGTACAATGGGGCTCCCCTGGCAAGAGCCGGAATCTCTGTTAGGCGAGGCGAAAGTTAAGCATTAGCAGCACGCCAAACGAGAGCACTTACGTCGTCGGATAGATCATAGTATCCAACTTGAGCCCGACCGGTGCTCTTGAACGCTGCAAACAGTCTGTTGCCATCCGGGTGCCACTCCATATCCTGAGGACACTCATGTAAGTGAGCGCTGCAAATGCTTGTCATGGCACCACTGGAAGGCCAAAAAAAGGAGGTATTTTTCAGAACTCTGAATGGAATGGATGATAGTTCTCTTACGTACTTTGTTCCTCTGAGCCTCCAGATCCTGATGCCTCCGTCTTGTGCCCTGAGAGAGAGAGAGAGAGAGAGAGAGAGAGAGAGCATTCTCAAAGCCATGTTTGACAAACAGATAAGGATCTTACCAGGTGGAGATGAAACCTTCGGAGTGCATGTCCATGCCCTTGATAACAGAATGGCCACTGTCGATGGTCACGGGGCTCGACATTTTGTAAAACTTTGGATGGGCATTTTTCTTCGCGGCTTCGGAACGATGGCAACGCGCCTTGGAGCTGGTTGGCAATTGCAAATCAGGGACTCGCGAGCTCTCCGCTGCAAGCAAGAGCCGAGAAACTTAGCACAAGGAAAGACAAGCAAGGAAGAAGAGAATTACGTCTCTTATGCCACTTTGGAAGCACCGCAACCTCCTCCTCCTCCTGCTTGTCCTTGTTCTTGCAAACCTTCTTTTTCTTCACCCCACCCCCTGCGATCGCAGCCTTGCTCTTGCGCTTGCGCCTGTGGGCTTGGAATTCATTCACGCGCTTGTCCTTGCCCTTGACCATCTCGGCGGGGCGGCGGCAGCTCCAGAATGAAAGCTCTCTGGCTTATATTCTAGGGTTAGGCGAGGAGAGGGAAAGCTATGGAGGGAGAATGTAGCGCCGAAGCCTCTCCGCAAGGGAATCCATCGCTGCTGGGCCTCCCGTCCAGGGGCAACTTCACCTCCGTCGTGCCATCGTCAAGCCTGGTAGCGCTTTGTTCTCGCAACTTGTTGTTTCCAAGAGGGTTCTTTGTTTCTTGTATGATCAGGGTGGCCTTCGTGTCTATGTCTGCGATAGTGATCCTCGACCAGGTTGTCCAGTTTCGGGTTCTCGCCTCGCTGACTCCGTTGTCTCCTCTTCCAGGCGTCCAGGTTGTCAAGACGGACTCGACCAACATTCTCATCCGCTCTTTGATGCTCAAGAAGCCCAAGGAGCAGGAGGCGCAGGACAAGGCCAAGCAAGCCGACGCCCCCAAGAAGAAAAGGTTGTGCTGCGATTGAAATGACGCTCCTGTGACGGGCAAGTTCTTGTCTTGTGCAGGGCTGCTGCTGACAAGCCCGAGAGTAGCAAGTCGAGCAAGAAGAAGAAGGGTACGTATCTCTCGAATCCATGTCTTTCTTCTCTATACATTCCTTGTTACTTGAGCTGATTCGATGGTGTGCAATTCAGTGGATACAGCATCCGGCAGCGCTTCCTACGAAGGCTACACTGTGGAGATGCTCAGGACCGCTTTGAAAGAGAAAGGACTGCCAGTCAAGGGAAGGAAGGTAAGCGATCCTACGACTTGGGTTTCTTATACGTACGTGACGGGCTTGCTGCTTCCACGCAGAGTGATCTGATTACGCGGCTCAAGAAAGCTTCGTCAGGATAGCAGCAAAACGAGTACTTATCATAGCACACAAAGCTCTAGTTGATTTTGTTGCATGTAAAGGTTGATGAGATCCTCTACAGGCAGGCCTAAGAAAATTACGATGCTTACTTAATGCCCTCCAGCACGCTCTCGTGTAATCGTATTATTTCGGGGTTTGCCAGAAACGGGCATCTGGAAAATGCCAAGAGCCTCTTTGATGCAATGTTCGATCGGGACGTGGTATCTTGGAACTCGATTCTGGGAGCTTACTCCCGACACGGTGCAACATCTGAGGCTCGCGAGGTTTTCGGCAAGATGCCTGCCACGGATGGTTTCTCTTGGAGCTCGATGCTCTCGGCATTCGCCCATACAGCTAGCAGGGACGAGGTGGGGGAGCTGTTCGACAAGCTCCCTGTCCGGGAGCTAATCTCCTGGACGAGCATGCTGCACTCCTGTGCCCGCGACGGTAGGCTGGAGGAGATGCAAGCGGTGTTCTGGAGGTTTCCGTGCTGGGACGTGATCTGCTGGAACGAAGTAATCACCGCGTGTGCCCGTGAAGGGCACCTTTCTGATGCTTTGGTCGCCTTCAACCAGATGCCCGGGAGGAGCAGCGTGACGTGGAATTTGCTGCTGCAAGCGTTTTGCCGTGCCTCGCAGCCGGACGTAGCGGCAGTGGCCTTCCACCGGATGCCGCAGTGGAGCTTGGCGGCTTGGAACTCGGTGATCCAAGGCGTCGGGTGCGAGTCACCGGCAACCATGTTTGGGAGGATGCCGCAGCGGGACAAGTACTCGTGGTATGCGCTCATCTGTGCCTGCTCCCGACGCTCAAGTCCCGACGACGCGTTGGATGCGCTGCGGAGGATGCCATGGTGGGACGTGGCGGCATGGAACATGGTGATGGCGGCTCTCACCAGCGGCCGCCGCGTGCGAGAGGCGACCGAGATGTTCCACCACGGCATTCCCGCCCGGGACGTGGTGACGTGGAACATCATGGTGAGAGCGCTGGCGTTGGAGGGCGCAGTGGCGGCGTTTGAGCGGATGCCGCAGCACGACATTGTGAGCTGGAACTCAATGGTGCACGCGTATGGGTTGGCCGGGGAGACCGGCAGTGCTGCACGGTTGCTCCAGCAGCTGGTTTGCTTCAGCCTTGCCGCCACAAACTCCGTCATCGGTGCCTATGGTCTGAAGGGACAAGTAGAAGAGGCGAGGCGGGTGTTTGACGCGATGCTCCACAGGAACACCGTATCTTGGAACTCCATGGTTGCGGGCTACGTTCGTGCGGGACGGGTGGCAGAGGCCAAGCTGCTGTTCGATGCGATGCCGGACACAGCCAAGCGCGACGTCGTGTCCTGGAACACGATGCTGCCAGCATTCACCGTGACTGAGGATGCTGCTGTGCTTGAGCTCGTCGAGGAGTGCTTCCGAAGGATGCCATTCACGTCACAGGCGTCGTGGAATGCGATGCTGCATGCATATGCCTGTGGAGGTGTTACGCAGAGAGCCGAGCAGCTCTTTGAGCGCATGCCCGAGAAGGACTCGGCGTCGTGGAGCGCGCTGGCATCGGCCCGCCTGCTCAGTGGCAAGTGCCAGAGTGCCGCGAGCGTCGTCGGACTCATGGACCTGGATGGGTGCAAGCCGGACGCAGTGAGCTACATCTCTGCGCTTGAGGCATGCGGCATGGCTTCGGATCTAGCACAGGGGAGGATTCTCCACGCCGAGATTGTGGCTGCTGACGACCCGGCGCTGCAAGATGGTGGAAAGGTGGCGACCGCACTGGTGAGCATGTACAGCAGGTGTGCAGCGCTCGGGGAGGCGGTGGCTGCCTTCGACGGTATGAGCAGCAAGAACCTTGTTTCGTGGACTGCGATGGTGGCGGCTCTCGCGCAGAACGGATTCAGCAGCCTGGCTCGGCTCGCGTTCTGGAGAATGGAGCTCAACGGGTTCACGCCAGATTCCATCAGTTTCATCAGCATTCTGTCGGCTTGCAACCATGCCGGGAGCGTGGAGCTCGGGTGGAGCCATTTTGTGTCCATGGTTGGCGACTATGGGATCCAGCCGGGGTTGGATCACTATGCATGCGTTGTGGATCTCCTGGGCCGAGCCGGCAACTTGGAAGACGCTCACGAGTTGATGGACGCCATGCCTTTCATTCCCGGCCCCGATTCTCGGACCAGCTTGCTGAGCGCATGCCGGGGCCTCCCGGTGTCCAAAGTCCCAGAGTTCGTTCCACACGAGCAGGAGCTAGACGGAGGAGAAGATGTCTTGTTCGTGGGAATCCTTGCGGCGGCTGGTTAACAACATCGAATTACTCAAATCCTTGTTAAAAAGAGAGGGCAGGGCAATGGATGAGTGAGCTGGAGCGCTATGGCGGCCACTGCTGCTGCCCTCGTCTGCATTGGTAAGCTTGGGTTGGTTCCTCCATCCGGTTTCAAGCGCCCGTGTTGTTGTTGTTCCAGGTGGTGCCGCTGTCTGCTGTGGAAGCCGAATTGCAGCAGTGAAGAAGTGCTACTGCTACAGGTTCTCCAAAGCGAAGACTAATCCAGACTAGTAAAATCTTGACTTTGGTGTGAGCAGCAGCAGCAGCAACAGCAACGGCAGCCGGGGTCAGCACAGGGCAACAGTTTGGTGCTGCAATGCGGCTGCGGCAGCCAACAATTCGGACTCGCGGCCTGATGTGTGGAAGAGCGGGAATGGGTTTCACCCTCTGGAAGAACTCTCGAGTGGGGAGAAAGAGCAGCTGGAGAGAGTGCGCACGAGCAAGCTCAACGACGGGGAGATTGCACGCACAATTGCCGAGGTTTGGGTTCCTCTTTCCTCCTGTTGACGTCGGTGGAACTTTCTCGCCTTTTGCAGGTTAACAGCAACGCGATTCTTTTAGCTCCCGCCTTGTCTCAAAGCAATGCCGTGTACGGCACCGAAGTTATGTTCGTTGTGGACGAGCACGGAGGTATGCACAGAAACAAGGTTTCCGGCTCAGTGCGATCGAGTTGTGTGTGTTATGCAGATATCTACTTTGAACTAGCGGATGACAATGATGTTTTGCACAACTTGGCCGTGAATCCCCAGTGCTCGGTAAACATCCCAAGTTCTCCAGTTCTTCATGTCTCTTAGGCTTGCGTACAGTTTATAATCGGCTTTGGCGAGCTCAACGAGCTGCTGACGACCGAGTTGCTGCCTACTTATGAGAACCATCTGGCAGACGATCCTGCTACACTGCAGGTGGTGAGGCCAGGTTTGTGAGCTTGAAAACTGACCTTTGCTTGCAGGATGTGGAGGCTTTTGTTGAGGACGATAGCAGCCAAGACGAGATTAGTAGCCAAGACGGTGACATTTCGGAATCTGAGGATGTTTCGGACACCTGCGACATGCCCCTCGGTGTCCATCCTATGGTGTTTGCATCTAAGCTTGCCAAGGTAAACTTCGTTCTGCTGCTTTGTTATGCTCACGTCAACAGAGCATTCTTGTTGCAGGTTACATCTCTGGACCCCGTTTCCGGGATCTTCAAGCCGTCGATGCGGCTGGCCATGACAGGGGTGGTGAGCAGTGTGACCGAGGAGGAAGCAGCTTCTGCTCGTAAAATGTGGGAGGAGCGGTTCCTTTGGGAAGATGATGACGAGAGCAGCGGAGACGAAGAAGAAACACAAGAGGGTACGTGTAACTGGAGAATGGGGATTATAGATTTCAATATGCTTCATCCTGATATGCAGCTTCATCATCCGAGAGCGAAGAAGAAGAGTGGTCAGACAGCAGCGAGTCTGAAACATCGCTGTACAAGTTTCAGATTCAAAGCATTCAACTTGCATCTGATATTGGAGCTCACGTAAGCATTCTGCAAGCTTTATCAGCCACTAGTATTCACTATGCTTTTGCAGGCCTCGGTGGATGTCAAGGAGTTCAGATACTCTGAGGCGGATGTCTTGGCTCATGCAGCCCCGGACATAATCAAGCGTTTAAACTCGGGTGGAAAGAAAGTGAAACGCGCCCTCAAGAGCCTGTGTCATAGGGAGCACGGTGTAGATTTTGAGGTGCAATTCCTTCCGATCTCTCTCCTTTCTTACGTGCTGAGCTTTACGACAGGAGGTGGTGGTGATCGGAGTGGACAGCCTCGGAGTGGACGTGAGAGCATGCCGCGGCATCGAACTGAAAACCATGCGTTTCGCGTTTGCTAGACGAGTAAGATGAGCAAACACGAATACCATTCCGATGATTATTTAAGTGCTGCCTTGCAGGCCAGATGCATCGACACTGCACAGCTCTTGCTACACCAGCTCCTGTACCCTCGCAGTCGGCACAAGAAGTGATTGGGATGGAAAAATGGGAAAGAAACAATACCCAAGAATACAATTTGTCACTCGTCAGCCATCCTAGCCAGCCTCGCCAGCGTGTTCCTGGCCATCCTGTTGGAGGGGTCTCTCTGCAAAGCCTCTCGCAGATCTTGCACGCACAGCTTGTATTTCTCCATGCTCTCGTACAGGAAAGCCCGTTGCAAGAGCACCTCAGCAGTCGGCCCGGCCATCTCCAACACCTGGAATAGTGAAACCGGGTGTGACGAAGACGGACCAAATTGAAAAGTAAAGCCTACTACCTTGGAACAGTCGCCAACAGCTTTCTTGTACTCGCCGACTTCTTTGTAACACGCCGCTCGAGTGGCAAGAACTCCAGTCAGCTTGTCTGGGGACTTGTCCAGCAGCACCACGGCCCAAGTCAGCCACTTGATCGCATCGGCAAACTGGCCTTGCTTTTGAAACTCGTCGCCTTTGTCTTTGGCCAAGCTGCCCGTAACGCCAGCCGGTGGAGGTGGTAGTCCGTCGAGCTCGGTGGTGGCCGGCGCCGGGTGAGCAGCATCGGCGGCTTGAAACCCCGTGTCCCAGTCGTCTTCGTTGAGGCCATGAATCCCGTTGGACTTGCTCACGCTAGCTTGTGCCTGTGGAGGAGCCTGTGGTTGCGGTGGTGGTATCTTGCGCCAGAGATCATCCAGAGGATCCTGAGCTCTGCCTGAAGAAGCCGGTTCAAAGAGCTTGTCCATGGCAGCTGCCTGCGGTGGTGGAGCGGACATGCCCACGAAACCACCACCAGCTGAAGGCGGCGGCGGTGGAGCGGACATGCCCACGAAACCACCAGCATCCGCAGATCTGCCACCATCCTTCATGGGAGCCCCTCTGTTGAGCGACGCAGCCATGGGGGCCGCAGTAGATCCAGATCCAGATTTCATCGCGGTCATGGGCGTCTTGAGCAGATCGCTGAAGAGATCCGCTTTGGAGTTGCCAACTCCACCCACGACTCCACTGCTCGCCGGCCTGCTCTTCGCAGTGGCACTGGACTCGAGTGGCACCCAGCTCCTGCCGGTGATGTCTCCCACCATGGAGCTCGTACCTGTTAAGCTGGAGACCGGCTTGTGAGTCCATGGCTGTGGCTGTGCTTTCTTGGCCTGCTGCTGCTGTGGCTGCTGTGGTTGCGGCTGCGATGGGGCCTGCTGCTTGAGGCCGCTGAGCGTGGTGTTGCCAGATCCGCGACCTAGATTCCCGAAATCGAACTCGTAGTTGCTGAGGGGCGCGGCAGCTGCTGCGCGCCGCGCATTGCCGCCGCTCCCACTGCCGCTGCCGCTGCTCTTCATGGAGGAGGAGGACGAGAGTGAAGATTAGGGCGGAATATTCACCCAAAGCGACGGCTGCGATCGTGGTGAAGATGCTGTTTCAAAAAAACACGATTTGGCTATGGCGATCCGCGTTTAGGGCTGCCCCCTGTAGCAGCAGCAGGCTCGCAGCTGGTGGAGAGATCCGCGGGAGAGGGGAAGAATGGGATCTTTCAAGCTCAAAGCCAGCCGCCAAGCTGCGCAGGTGCGTGATCGGGATCCCCGCCGCCAGCAGGAGCAGCAGCACAGCGCGTCGTCCTCGGAGCGGGACAGGCACCTGAGCCACGAGAGCGTGACTCTGTTCAGCAACATTGGCGGCCTGGATGGCTTCCACGGCAGGAGCAGTAGGTCGCAGCAGCAGCAGCAGCAGCAGCAGCCGCAACAGCAGGAGCCCGGCGATCTGGAGAGGAGGTTCTGGAAGCAAGGCGGGGTGGACGCTCGCAGGCATGGGAGTGGGAGTATAAGTCTAGTGCCGGCTGCGTTCCAAGCGCAGCAGCAGCCATCGTCGAGAGGTGCGAGCTTGGTGAAGCAGCAAGCGCGCGAGCAGGGGCAGGAGGATGTGGATTTCTCGCAGCTGCCCTTCGACGTCCTGCGGCGGATCTCTGGGGGCTTCTCGCTGCCGAACCTGTGGGCTGCGAGCATGGTGTGCAAGTCGTGGTACCAAGCGCTCTCGTCTCTCCGCGAGGCAGTAACGTTTGTCAAGTGGGGGAAAATGTACAAGCATGGGCGGGGTGGTGTGCCTCAGGACACAGGCATGGCTTTAGATTCGTTCCTCAAGGGAGCTGCGCGGGGATGTGCAGCTGCCATGATCGATGCTGGCTTGTTGCTTTGGGAACAGGTAGAGATTGGCTTGGCTTGTTTGTTGCTTGCGTTTGTTTCTTCCTTTGGGGATCCTCGCTTGATCAAGTTTCTGGGTATATAGGGGAGAAGGGAGGAAGGCATTCAATGGTATAGGAAAGCTGCCGAGCTCGGTGATGTCGCCGGGCAGTGCAACCTCGGCCTGGCGTTGCTGCAAGGTACGTACGTCCGTGGTTTCCAGCTTTTTGTTTTCAGCAACAAACGCTGGTGGGCTGCTTGCAGAACCGGTGGACGCCAGTGAGGCCGTCAAGTGGTTCCAGACGGCCGCGGACGCTGGCCATGTCCGCGCGCAGTACAGCTTGGCCCTGTGCTTGCAGCAGGGACGCGGTGTCGAGCCCAATCCCGGCAAGGCTGTAAGTCTGTGAGGCTCTCTTTTCGTTTTTTCAACGTGTGCTTGCGGCAGGCTCGATGGTACTTGCGAGCAGCCGAGGGCGGGAGCTCGAGAGCAATGTACAACACGGCCCTGTGCTTCCTGTCCGGAGAGGGCTTTGCTCGCAACTATCACCACGCGCGGCATTGGATGCGGCGTGCGGCGCTGGCGGGGCACCGCAAGGCGCAGTTCGAGCACGGCTTGACACTGTTCGCGGTAGGGAGGAAGGGTGGCGCTCTTGTTTCTCACTGCTGCTCTGCATGCAGGAGGGCGACGGCGGCCTGGCCCTGGCGTTCCTGGAGCTGGCGACGCGGGCGGGGGAAACAGCTGCCATACACATCCGCGACGCGCTGGTGCAGCAATTGCCCGCCCAAGAGCGCGCAAACGCCATCGCCTGCGCGGACAAGTGGAAGAAGCAAATGAGGCGCGGATGATCATCGTGCTCGTTCTACTTAGTCCTAAGCTTAAAGGAGAGAGAGAGATATTATATTACATACAAACACACACACACACACACTGAAATGGCGAGAGACAAGAAAGGGGGTTCGATTCGCTGCAGCTGCCCTGGTCGGCACTCGAGGGGCATGGGACAGCTCCCAGCTGGCTCTTCGGTGCACACGGGGGGAGATGGTAGGTTAGGGCTTTAGGAGGTTTCCAGATTTTAGGGCCGCGATGAAGCTCAGCACCGCCTTCGCTGGGGGCACACTAGGCACTGGGATTGGAGCGCCAGCGCCGCGTCTCTAGGAGCTCTTGGTGCATTTGCGTGGGCATGGACGAGGGCGGGAACGCGACAACCAGGGGCATTGCGGCGCTTCTCCCGCCCGCTTGCTACCTCTGCGACCTCCGCCACGAGGCGGCGGCGGCGGCGCCCCCTGCCGCCACCGCCGCTGTGTCCAAATGGAGAATGAAGGATCGGGTAAGGTTTCTGTAGCTGCCCACTCCAATGCACGCTCACTGTTCGCCGCCGCCAGATGAAAACGGGATGCGTCGCGCTTGTTCTGTGCCTCAACATCGGCATCGATCCGCCGGATGTTATCAAGATCAGCCCTTGTGCGCGGATGGAGTGCTGGATTGGTAAGAAGCGCGGAAGAGCTCTGTCAGGCCTTATACTCTTTCTTCTTTCCAGAGCCGTCGGCAAAGGCCATTGATGTGATTGGGCAGACGCTGCAGTCGCAGTACAAGCGATGGCAACCCAAGGTAGGAAGCTATAGCCCGCAACGCACCACAGGCGCTTGGCTCGGGTTCTCAGCTTGCTGGTTTTTTTGGCAGTAGGCACTGTACAACCTTCGGCTCGACTCCACGGTTGACGAGGTGAAGAAACTGTGCGTGCAGTGCAGGGAAACGGCCAAGTCGGAAAGGGTCTTGTTCCATTACAATGGGCATGGCGTGCCGAAACCAACAGCAAGCGGGGAGATATGGTTTTTCAACCAGGTGCGAGCTTCTTCATTTCTTCTTCCCAACAATGCATTTGCAGAGCTACACGCAGTACATCCCCCTCTCCGTGTATGAGCTGGATTCGTGGCTGGGCTCCCCATCCATTTACGTCTTTGATTGTTCTGGTGCCGGAGCAATCATCAAGGCCTTCTGCGAGGTAGACCAAAAAGAAAAAAAAGAAACAAAAGAAACAAAATATTCGCTTGCTTGTCTTACCTGTCAACTTTTCCAGCGTCCAGACTTCACAGCAACGAAAAATTGCATTTTACTCGCTGCCTGTGGTGCAAACGAGCTCCTTCCTCAGAACCCCGTGTTTCCGGCGGACTTGTTCACAGCGTGTCTGACGACGCCTATCAAAGTTGCTTTGAGATGGTGAGAGAGAGTGAGCACAACTTTGTTTATCGCCTTTTCAATCTGCACTTTGCAGGTTCTGCTCCAGATCGTTGCTGCGGGATTCACTCCGCTTGGACCTCGTTGACAAGATTCCTGGCCGACAGATTGACCGAAAGACTCCACTCGGGGAACTGAATTGGATATTCACGGCCGTCACCGACACCATTGCCTGGAATGTGCTTCCACCGGGTATGTACTGTGTTTACCTCTCCTCTCTCCTCTCTGTCTTACATGAGCCTGTGCAGAACTTTTCCAGCGCTTGTTCCGGCAAGACCTTTTGGTTGCAAGTCTATTTCGAAACTTTCTCCTTGCGGAGCGGATTATGAGGTCTGCCAACTGTGCACCTCAATGTTATCCGCGGCTGCCTCTCACTCATCAGCATCCAATGTGGTCTGTATCTTTTTTCCCCGCTCCTATTGCGTTTACAGCTTGTTCACATATAAAAGTTGATGCAGGGACGCCTGGGATATGGCAGCAGAGTTCTGTTTGGCTCAGCTTCCGGCTCTGCTCGATGATCCGAATGCGGAATTCAAAGTAAGCGTGCACGACTCATTATTTTTTATTTTGTTCTTCCTCCCATGTTTTGTGCAGCCAAGTTCATTCTTTGCGCAGCAGCTTTCTGCTTTCGAGGTGTG
This sequence comes from Selaginella moellendorffii, assembly GCF_000143415.4. Classification (NCBI taxonomy): domain Eukaryota; kingdom Viridiplantae; phylum Streptophyta; class Lycopodiopsida; order Selaginellales; family Selaginellaceae; genus Selaginella; species Selaginella moellendorffii. Next base: position 224,792 of record NW_003314392.1, on the reverse strand, counting down.
GCTTAGCTCGGGATCAGAGAGGAAGCCGCCCCCGGAGCAGTTACCAATTGTGCTTCAGGTTTTACTGAGCCAGTCGCATCGGTTTCGGGCTCTGGTACTACTGGGGAGGTTTCTGGATATGGGACCTTGGGCAATCGATCTGGTTCGTTATTTATGTTCGCGGTTCTTGTGTTCGTCTTAACAGCAGCTGCTCTCAGGCTTTATCCGTCGGTATCTTCCCCTACGTCCTCAAGCTACTTCAAACGACGGCAACAGAACTTCGGCAGATATTGGTATTTATATGGACGAAGATCCTTGCCCTGGACAAGGTAACACGCGCGTCACTCCCTCTCGTTCTTGTTCTAGTTTGTTCTAATTTCCTTCTATCGCCTGCAGTCATGCCAGGTCGATCTGGTAAAGGACAAAGGTCATTTGTACTTCATCAGGTTTCTGGACAGCCCGGACTATCTGGCAGAACAGCAAGCTATGGCTGCTTTCGTTCTTTCCGTCATTGTTGACGGGTATCCTCGTGGGCAGCTTGCATGCCACGAAGCGGGCGTGGTTTCAATCCTTCTACGCCATGTTCAAGCGGGCACTGAACTGGAAACGCAAGCGGAGCCTCTCTTTCTGCAATGGGCGTGCTTATGCCTCGGCAAGCTTTGGGATGGTACAAGTGCAGCCCAGGCATGTGCCTTCCGCGAGAATGCCATTAGTAGTTTGGCTCAACTCTTGAGTGAACCGCAACCCGAGGTAACCTTCGTCCTGTTGCTTATGTTTGGTGATCCAGCCTAGCTTGTGTGACATGTTCCAAGTCAGGTCCGAGCGTCGGCTGTATTCGCCCTGGGGACGTTGCTCTCTTCCTCAAAGAATGATGCGGCGGCAGAGGATGATAACGAAGACGATAGACTCGTGATCGAGCAGGACATCGCAAAGGTTCTTTTGCGAGCGGTGGGTGATGGGAGTCCTCTGGTCAGAGCTGAACTTGCCATAGGTATGGGCATAACGTACTTTAACTGCAGGCCTCTCACGCTCCCTCTCTCTCGCAGCTTTTGCGCACTTCGCTACCAACCATCATAAGTTTCTGAATTCCGCGGCGGCTGCATATTTGAAGCCGCCTTCGAACCCTGCGCTGGCGGACCTCTCTTCCAGCAAGAGTCCTACAGGCAGCCTGATTTGTCCGTCTCAAGTGCTACTGGTAGTTCGGTCACTTAGCCTGGACCAGAAAGCTCAACCGGATGTGTCAGCAGCTGGCGGTGAGAAGCAAGATGGTAGTAATTCGTCGTCAGCTCCCTCGTCCGCCCCCTCGTCCGGGGCATCGTCGCCGCTGGATGGATCCAGGCTTGTAGTGAACGGCTCCAACGGCAACGGCACTTTGAAGCTCAGGAGACCCCGCGCCGAGGACAATAACAGCTTGTACTTGCGTTGCATTGCAACTGCCTATGCTTTGGCTCGGGATACGTCGCCACAAGTAGCGGAGCTGGGTCAGAAGGTTTTGCACATTATAGGCGTTGGCTCCCTGCTCAACTCATGGAAAGGCTCAGGCAAGCCGGGGCATCACCGCAATTCGTCTGTTCCGAGCATTCATCTTGGCGCGGGTGGCGGACTGACTCGCTCTACGTCGTGGGTTGAAACTAATCTAGGTGAGGCCCAGGGAGTTTTTCCTTTTCTCATCCAAGTTTATATTTTTTTTTCTTGCAGCATCTCTGGTCGCGCCTCTAAGAAGTTCCGCGAGTCCTACCAGGCCGAGCTTTCTAAGCGTCAGCCCAATGGGAATGAGGAGGGTGCCGTCCCTTGAATTTTCCCCATCCTTAACTGCACGTGAGTCGACGAGACTGTCATCACGTATTCCGGGGGAAGCAAGCAGCGGCCTGACTCCTACAGTTCCCAAGGTCCACTCCATGGCAGGATTTGCGGAAGCCGGCTCCATCCTTTCCGCTACGAACCAAACTTCCCAGCAAGACGTGCCTGCCTCCTCCCTCTACGACTGGAGCTGCGGCCACTTCTCAAGGCCACTGCTTGAGCCAACTCAGGACGAAGACGGTGACGCTCCTGCGTTGAGATTAGCGCGCGAGAAGAAAGCAGTCGACGGGATTTCAAAGTGCCAGCATTTACGTAGGCTATCCATTTCTCGTGTTTTCGCTTTTAGCCGTGCTAATTGTGTTGGCTCGTTGCAGATGTAACCAAGCTAGGTGATCCGATCTGGGATGGACAATCGGACAATTGTACGAGAGCAGTTGTCCTTCACCCATTTGACCCCCTTATTTGCGCCGCTGATGACAAGGAGACTATCAAGTAAGCCGATCAGCTTCACGTAGTATGTTTCCCTTATCGAGAGCTGGTCTGGTTCATGAACAGGGTCTGGAACTACGAGGAGAAGGACGGAAGCGAAATGAACTCTTTCGACAACCATAGCTTCCCTGAACGCGGCGTTTCAAAACTCTGTTTCGTGAATGAGCTCGAGCACAGTTTGCTGCTGGTGGCCTCAAGTAAGCTGGCATTTTGTTTTATGCTGTTGCCTCGTCCTGAGTATCTATGGTGGTGTAGGCGATGGCAGTGTAAGGGTCTGGAAGGACTACGCTATAAAGGGAAAGCAGCGCCTAGCGACGTCGTGGCAGGCACTTCAAGGCCCCAGGCCGGGCAACCGAGCTGCCAGTGCTGTCGTCGACTGGCAGCAAGCAACGGGTTACCTGGTACGTGTGTCCTTTGTGGAGGGTCGGTCTGCATACTAAGTTTGTGTATGCATGCAGTACGCATCAGCTGGGGAGTCGTCGTCAATTGTGGTCTGGGATCTCGACCGAGAGCTGCTGGCATGCACCATACAAGCTCCAGGAGAGAGTGGCATTTCAGCCATGGTGAGTTGCTGCTGTAGAGTGAAAGCTACGCGTTCCATCATCTCTCGGTTTTGCAGTCTGCATCACAATCTCCGTCGGGGGTTCTAGCTGTAGGCTGTTGTGACGGAGCTGTTCGCATCTACGACATACGATCTCACAGCCCGTAAGATGATTTTGATACTTCTTTGGACGTGGCATTTCTCTCAACTGTTGTCCCGGCAGGCTCGTCTCTGGTATGAGGCCACACGCGCACAGGGTGATAGGATTGGAGTTCCAGTCCGCGTCGAGCGCTCAGACGGTCGTCGACTTTCCCATCCCTGTTTTTGTTTCTCGCGTGTTAAAAGGGTCGGGTTGTGCAGGTTGTATCAGCATCGCAGACTGGAGACGTGAAGTTTCTCGACCTCCGGTTTCCATCGGCTGCGGCATGGGGGTTTGGTGCTCACAGCCGTGGGCACTTGACGGCCCTCAGTGTTCATCGCCATGCACCGGTGATTGCAACCGGCTCCATGAACAACGGCATTCGTGTGTTCAACCTGAGCGGGCAAGAGGTGAGCAGGATTCGGTACTACAACAGCTTCTTGGCGGTCAAGATTGGGGCGGTGAGCTGCCTTTCGTTTCATCCATACAGTGTCCATCTTGCAGCTGCGGCGGCAGACTCCATAGTGACAATCTACTGCGGGGAGAGCGTCGATACTAGAGAGCAGCAGCCCAGTTGACGTTGCGCAATTGTACATATGATATGCGGGAATAAATCCATAAACCCTATGGAGGCTTGCTGGCAGTGCCACGGCGTTGCCAGGCTTTGGCCAAGGCCTCGCCAAGGACAGAATGCAAGATCCCTCAAGAAGGCCATTGTCCGCTGTGGCGCCAAGTCTGCCAAGAGTGCGGCGGCTCGTGCGCCGGGCCTAGGATTTGGAGCAAGAGCGCCGCCGAAAACCGCTGGTAAGGCTACTGATTGGCTTTGGCTCTGGTTTTAATCTGGAGAACCGTGGCTTCAGCATCAAGTGCCAGCGTTTTGCTCAGAAGGTCGGAGCAGCTCTATGACCGGCTCTTGGACGATTTCTCCCCGGATCGCAAGATACGAGAGTTTGTGGTTTGCTTGAGGCAGAGGGGCTCCGCGCAGAGCAAGAAGCTGGACGACTGGCTTCCTGTGGCGGAGCTAGCCTTGGTATCCGAGGAAGATGCTGCCCAAGCTCTTCCCAAAGCCATCCGTTTCCTCTGCCGGTAAACGTGGTAGATTAAATCCATCGCCTCTGACATGTCCTTTCCTTTGCTGCCAAGGGAAGTTGCAGAATGTGGAGCTAAAGCATCCGCGTCTTTGAGGCAGATTCCTCGATCCGAGTAAGCAACCAGAGTTTGAGTTTGCGTGACTCTATCTGCTTTCCAGTTTGGAATACGCGTATGAACCAGCAAACGACTTTTACGAGCTCGTCCTTGGGAGCTGTTTCAATGCAAAGAAAGCAGAGGAGGCGGCAGCATCTGCTAGCGAATGCCCATATGCAACTCTTGGCCTGCAGAGAAATGCTTCTGCATCCCAGGTATCACATTACAAGCCTCAGCTTTTACCTCTCTAACTTCTAAATTTCTTTGCAAGGTACGCACTGCCTACAGGATGTTGGCCGCCAAAAACCATCCAGATAAAAACGGAGGCAAAACAGACGACAATGATTTCAAAAGGGTACCTAGCTCAATGTTTGTTTGTAATGTCTTGTATCATTTTTTGACAGATTGTGAGTGCCTACGAACGTATCAGAGTGACAGGCTTCACGGTGAGCAAAGATTACGGGTACGCTGCAATAGGTGGCAACAAACGTCAAGCATTCAGTACTCCAGTAGTAATTGAGAGCTCCAACGTTCCCAGGGAGCTCCCTGACAGCATGCAAGTGGCTGTTAGACAGATTGACCCTGAAATTGTCTCGCTTTTCTCTGCACGAACCGCCGGACACTGAGGGTGAGTGCAGGGGTATTTCTCATATTAAACGATTTGGCCATTCCACGGTTTCCAAAACTCTGACGATTTGAGAGTTTTGTTAGTTTGATGGGGAGGGAGCTGCGAGTGGATCAACGCGTTTGGTTCGAGGAGCGACATGTGGAACTGGGTGACAAGATGGTGCAAGAACACGCCAAGGAGCATCTTGGCGAGCTCATACCCTGGACAGAAAGAAAGAATGAAGTTTAGCTTCCAAAGAACCAAAGAAGAAACTCCAAAGAGCAAAGAACAAAGAGAGGAACTTACCAGGCTTGTGGTGCTTGTCTGGAATGACCTCTATATAGGCTTGTGGTGCTTGTCTGGAATGACCTCTATATACTGATAAGTCTCACACTCTGCCATCACCTCTCCAAGCTCTTGCAATGGCTTCCTTGGCCACCTCACCAACTTTGAGCACGTCCATTCCATTGATGTGAACGCCATGCATACAAAAGCCTCTCTTTTCTTTTAGATCTCTAGCACTGACATAGCTTAAAAGTCGTCCCCACCGATTGCCTAGAGGTTGTTCTCCACCATAGCAGCACATGGACATGATTGCGGTAAGTGTTGTAAATTTAGTGTGTTCTTGTTGTACTTGACGTTCAATGTCCATAAGTTGTAAAGCAAAATTTACCCTCTCTTGATGAGGTTCACGAGGCTCAAAAGATTGAGCTATAGATTCAAAGGCTTCGATATGAGTTTAAGAATCTTGCATCATTTGCTGATGACTTGCTATTCCAGCATTTACATTCTCAATACCACCTTGAAGATGGCCTTCTTCTTCTTTATTTTGTGGGGATGAATTATGATAATCATTTATGGCTGGTGGTGCCTTCCATCTTTATTCTATGGTTTACCATGATTCTCCTGTTCTAGGTGGGCATATGGGACATTGTCATGTGACTAAGAAGTTTCACAGGTCTTTCTATTAGCCAAAGATGCGACATGATGTTATCCAGTATGTGCGTAGTTGCATTTAGTGCCAAGCTCGTAGTACTCCCCCTCGTGTTGCGGAAGGATGATTAGAGTTAATTGCAATTTTCTGTTCGTTTGAGTCGGTGGTGTTTGATCTTATGGGACCTTTTCTACGATTGATTGCTAACAATGAATATGTTATTATTGCTTCTGACTATTTAACTTGCTAGGCGGAAGTTGGTGCTCTTGTTAGTGCCTTTGCAATTACTGTTGGATACTTCCTTCTCAATTGAGTGGTGTTTTAATATTTTTGTCCAAAGGGGATTCTTTCAGATAATGGTCCCATATTTATGGCTTAGGCATTTTATGTTTTGACATCTCGGTTGGGGATATGCCACACTTTTGCGAGTGTTTATAATCCACAGTCAAACAGTTTGGTAGAACAGCTCATTTGGACATTCAAAGGAATGATCACGAAGTATGTGAACTTTCAGCATCCAGATTGGGATGGTTATTTGCCCTCTCTTTAGTATGCATATATCACAGGGGTGCAGAGTTCTGTTAGTACTTCACCATATAAACTCCTATATGGTCACAATCTAATATTATCAATGGAGCTGAATTTACCTTCGCGATTGCCATGAGTTGCCAATGCTAGATCGTGGGATTAGTATTTGACGAGTATTCTTCCACTTATCTAAGCGGAGTCTGCTAAACACTTAGGCCGTGTACATGTGGGACAACAACAACACTACAACTCCCATCATCGTCCATCTGCAGAGTATAAAGTGGATAACTTGGTGTTAGTCTGTTTTCCCCATCTTACAATATGTGGTTTATTTACTCAGTGAAAAAGACTGTATTAGGTGTTGTGGCAAATTGGACCACAAGTTTATGAGGTTTGGCATGATGTCCAGCAAGCCGATCCTCCAAAAATTGTGTATGTGCAGTGGTTGAAACGCTTCGTACAAAAGAATTAGGAACAGTTGATACCACCTACAAATCTGCTGATACCTCCTCCTGACGTTCCTCCAGATCCCCACCCATCTACAAGAGAACCTTGATGGTCTTTCATTATTCTGAGAGGAGGGGATGATGTGAGGTCTAAGTGTACGGCTACGATGCCATATACAAATATTAACATAGTGCGATTTTGGTAGCCGTCAGATTGGTTTCAATCCAGACCATTCTCTATGTGATCTTGCTTGTCTTAACACATGACAAAAATGGTAGCGGTCAAGGATTGGTGGAGTTAGATGTCACTTTAGGGGTGACTTGGAGTAGCTAAAATTTGAAAAAGTTCCTAACTTTTTGGATTATCTTTAGAAGACCATGCATGATATCTTGTTTTGAGGATGATCAGGAAGGGAGGATTTTTGGATCTAGTGGCAAGGACTGCTACCACAATTGGGACCAGTGGAAAATGAAGTTGATTTGGTGTTACACGTATAGAGGATCCATATATCTCTTCTCGAACACCTATTCTGAAGCTTTGTTCCCTTAGGAGGAGGTTCATGCCCTTTCTTTAGTCCCTATTGCAGGGCTAGAACTCTAGCAAAGATGAGCTAACACACTTGTCTTGTGTGGGAGGCAAGGTAACACACTCCAGCCTTAAGTTGGAGGATGTTCACACCTCACGTGTTGGAATATTATTGTGATTGGACGCTATTTTGGCACTAAAGGTATATTGGTGGTGGAGCGCTCCATGGCAAGTCTCACAAGTCATAGAGTGTAGCAAGTGGCTTCAAGTTTTGCGGTGGAGTCACTTGAGAGGCAGATGGCCTAAGAATAGCACCGGCCATTCGTGCTCGTAGCTTCACTAGTTTCTTTGAGAGTGCACTTTTAATGTTGTTTTGATACCTTTGGGAATAGGGTAATGTACATATATGTTTATCAATCTAAACCACTTGCTCCTATATATAAGCTAGGGTTTTTGGGCTAATTGATATGCACATTTTCTGTATTCCTTTTTCATATTCTATGCACTCACACAAACACACAAACATATATATATATATATATATATATATATATAAAACTTGGAGCTAAGAAGTTACATTATTTACAGTTATTCAAAAAATTTATTTTATTTTAGATGAATTTGGAGTTAAATGTATTGAAGTTAAAGCTAAAAAACAATAAAGTTAATGTGAAATTTCCCATTATGCATATTTTTATAATTATTATATTTTAATAATTCGATAATATGTTATAAAAACCATATATAAAAAATTTAAGTTTAAATATAATTAAATTTAGTATTTATAAGTTATTATTCATAAAAGTCTCAACTCAATTTATCTTTCGAAATCAATAATTTGTGTAACACACCGATGAAGTTTTTTTATACTTTTTTATTTGAATGTAAGTTTATTAACGTATTAATTAATAAACATAAATACATTTCTTAGATTTTATCAATTTATAATTTCTCAATATGTCTAGAACGATTTGGCTTATGAGGTTTAATATAAATATAGTAACAATATTAATAAATTTACTTATGTATGTTCGTTTTTTCATCTGAAAAAACAAACAAACACTGTTATATTTCTAAACTCTTAAACAAATGAAAACTATGCTCACTGTAGTGTGGGGCTTGGAAACATATACCTGACAAAGCCATTGCTATAGAGGAGTATAAAGGATGTAAAAATGTTGATTTGGGCATATGCCATATGAAAGGATGCATATGCTTCCATAACTTTATTTTCATCAGTTACACAAATTTTTCCCACAATAGCACTAAGTTTGGAATCCAATTTTGTAATCCTCAGCACAATTTCCTCCTCTAGGTTGTCTTTGACCTTTTTCAGCCCATCCACTGTGCACTCCATTCTTCAACATGAACTCAGAAACCTAATATGAACAAACTATTTGTTGTAACAAAACCAAAACTTTGAGAATAAAAACATGAAATTATGCATCCAAGTCGATCTATAAGACGTGTGTGGAGAGCAAAGGACATAACCAGCATGCCTTGATTCCATGGTGGCTAGGAGCATTGCACCATGGAACTTGTTAACAGTCTGGTTGGAGATATTGAACAAGGAGAACTCTGCCATGCTCAGTAGGTGATGAGCAATTCTCACCATTGAGAAATTTGGCACTGGTTTGGGCAAATCCCATTTCCAGAAGAATGGAAACAGCTTGTCTCTACTGATCCAAAACCAGTTTTTCAATAATAAGCAGCATCACCACCATCACAAAGAACACTCCACAAAGCCACCATCCCTAAAATCCCAGCAAGGCAAAAGTAGAATTTGACAGGAGGAGGGCAAGACTGGGAATCACAAAATTCCATGCTCTTGTTGCGACAGGTTGAAGGTAAGGACTTTGTTCTTCGTGTTGTCTAAGAGTTCTAAGCAAGTTTCTGCTTCTTCCTCATTTCTTTTTCTCTCTTTTGTGTTTGGTAGTATGCTTATCAAAAGTATGTGCAACACTCGTGCAACTAAAAAGAGGACACCATCTGTGAGATTTGTCAGCAAGTACATCATCTACACTAAGCTTACAATTTGCATATCTTCCTCATGTTTGCTGATTTCAATCATCCTTTAGTTTTGAATCCAGCTGAGGTAGAACTCCATTTCTAAGAGTTATGACACAACACTTAAGAACTTAACAAGGATCACCAACATGTCTCTGCTGTTGCAGCTGCATGATGTTTGTGATTTCGTGGCTCAAAAATGGTCTTGAGAAATAACAAAAAAAATAAAAATAAAACACAGATTGAAATCAAAGCTGTAAGCCTCAGTAGCAGCTTCACGCTAACTATGCTACACTAAAGATTCAATATGAAGCTGAGAAGGACTTATACCTCATTGTTGGGTCCTTGTTATGCTATGAATTTTCTCTTTTTATTTCTAAAAGCTCGATTCTGTAAACACAGTGTTTTTCATCTTTTAACAGCAAAGGAGATCTAAGTCCTAAACTGTCTAAAAACCTATATCAATCAAATATCCAGTCAAGTGAGAGAAGTAGAGAACATTTTTAAACTCAATACATAAGCACAAACAAAAAGGCTGCTAAATTTTTTTTTCAGATTGAAAACATTCTCTACTTCTAGCTGGGATCCCTGCTAGTAGTAGTATGTTAGATCTAATTTTATAATTTTTAGTTTTATGTTCTTTAAAATCTAGGTTTGAACAATGTAATTTATAATACAAGAGAATCATTAAGTAGAGTGATGAAAAATAACACTTTACTAAAAACTGATAATATTGATACAAAAAAATATATTTTTTGAAATGCAAATACAAAAGAAATTAACCTTATATATATTATATGTTGAAAATTTTATTATATTACTATAAATATATTATCATATATATGATATGTTAATATTATTATATACATGGTAATGTTCTAGATCTATGTTTTTAATTAAAAAATAAATAATTTAATAATCTAATTATATTTATAATTGGTGTTCAGTTTTCAAAATATTTTAAACTCATATGGTCTCATTTCTTGAAAGTTTTATATGCTTCAAAACAGTCATATATAAAGAACTTTAATGAGTAATTTTATGTTCTCCATACACTCTCCACACACATAATCAACATGAGTATACAATTGTGTATCAAAATTTCGTTATATTATTTAGTGTCAATAATGTATTAGTCAGATCCATTTAACTAATTGCAATAACACTTCAAGAATTAAATTGATTTACTGGTAGTGTTGTATAAGTCTTCTTGGCGGACTAAGACATTTTTCACATCCCTCCCTACAGTTACAAATGATGACCTGGACTAATTATATGCTTTAATTGACAAGAATTCCATTTATGAAAAAACTCAATTAGCTTTTTTACAAATCTGAAGAATACTAAACCCACTATGAAATCCCTCAAAACATATATGCATAAAAAAAGTGTTGTTTCATTTGTGCTGTTTCATTTTCAATCGCTTGATGTTTGTCTCTGGATTCTACTGCAGACATGAGGAAACTAAAAGAGGATCAAAAGACGTATGCACATAGAATGTTTGGATGGGTTAAGAACATGGCAATGTGCAAGTGTTTGGAGCCAAAGCTCAGTGTGAAAAAGAGTAAGTAAAACTTCATAGTTTGTTCTGTCCACAATCAATCTGAGAATTTTTCTGGACTGCAGAGGCAAAGCAGTGACTGCACCAGCTCAATTCTTTGCCTACATTGCAGCTTTTGGTAACTTTGCACTTTTGACGAAGCAGGTCACTTTACACTCTAGAGTGAGAGAGGACGTCCTTGTGTGTGTGGCCAGAAGAGAGATGCTAGAGTCTGAAAAAGCTGGTCCTTATGTACAGTTTGAAAAGTTGGTCCCCACGAGTCCATTGAGGTTATCCTGGAGCTTGCACACGAATAGTTCAAATGGACGAGAGGAGAGAAGTATAATATGCACATAGTTTATATTTAACTTTTTACTAATCTCTAATTATATTAATAAGCCAGATCTTCAATGTGCTCAACTATACAGCTAAAAACCTGTGTATGGCAAATTCAAGATGACATTTAATTAAAGCTATGATGCAATGGAATGATTATCTTGGTTCAAAAGGAATTTCCAAGTTTAAAAGACATTAGAACCACATAGTACTCAAAGTTTTGATAGGTGTGAGGTTAAGCACGGGGTATTGAGAGACTCCTTCAATATTGTTGTTCAAGGGCAAGGGCGGCGTTTTGGTTGAAGAGCTGGGAGGAAGACGGCTGCTCTTGAGTTTCAAGGCGGGAGTTGGGGACTCACTAGCCTCCTTGTCTCAATTAGGAGCTATTCGATGATGATGGCTGCTTTGAAGAGATCTGGCGATGGAATCAATCGCGGAGCTGCTGGTTCGGCTTTTCGTGTTTTGGGCTTTCCAGATCGCCAAAAATCGGTCAGTTTCGACATCGGATGTAGGAGATATTGCGTTGCCTATGCGGATCTGCGCGCAGTGGATGGGCTCACGTTTTTCTCACGGATATGATAAAAATTTCGTTACTTTCGACCTCAGGAAAGTAGAGGCCCTCTGCAAGCATCTATCGATTGCCTTTGTGTGCAATTACCATTTTTTTTTAGGCGGCATCTGCAGCAGGGGAGCCTTTCATGGTTTATGTGCTTTTTGCGACCTTATTCTTGAGGATATGCTGCTGTGAGGACATGGCAGGTCTCTACAGACATCAGGCTTCATGTGTATACTCTGCTCACTCACACCAACGGCTTTCGGGAGGTTCTTCATACTTTTGCTTAGATTCGGTGACCTCATGTTGCGAGTGGCTGCATTTTCTTCCCGAGTGTGCATCGACGTGATTCTTCTTCATCAGGCTGGGTATTTCGCTATAGGGCAACTCTTGACCATTCTATATTGCCTTTATTTGGTCAATTTCGACATCTGGTGCAGAAGTTATGTCACGGACCCTGCCGAGCTGCGTACTGTGCACGGTCTCCTGGATATCTTCTGGGTCGAGCAACGTTTTCGAAAATTTCGACATGGTTTGGTTTCTGGAGATCTGTTTCTTGCATATGTGACCATTTTTGTACGCTTCTGCCGTTGGATGCAGCTGCTGCTATCAAGTTTGTTTGGGTGGCACCTGCAGTGAGAACATGTCTTCACGGGCTCAGCATTATCTTCTGATTGGCGCAGCGAATTGGACTGTTTCTGCCTTTCAACCTGTATCAGACAGCCTGGGCTTTGACGTGATACTGTGACATTTCGGATTTGGAGCTCGTGTTTCTTTTGGTGAGCAGGTACTTAACATCACTTCGTTATTGCAATCTGCTTGTTGCTATCATTGGAGGAGGAAAACAGGTGAACTTCAGCCATCTGTTGAGAGCGGCTTGAGGTCACTTCTTCATGTCTTCTTCGATTTTGACGTGCGTATATGGCACGGTGGTCAGTCAGAGGCGGTATGTGGATTTGCATGAAGCACTGGAAGAACCTATTTGTAGTGCAACGATTTGGAGGCTGCTTCATCAACAAATCGGTTTAATAAGGGCGGGTGGGCAGGGAACATGTTTGGGTACCCCAAGAATAAATTAAGAATTCATCTGTTTTTTGTTTTTTGTTTTTGCAATATATATCCCCATTTTCTCAATATTGTTGTTCAAAGGATGCAAAGCACAACTTCCAGCCAAATGACACTTGTGAGGGCTTCCAGCAGGTACTTAGTCAAGTGGCTTTATTTTCACTTACAAATCATAGGGATAGTTTTTGATAATGAGAGCTTAGATCAGGGTTTGGAACAAATAGCTGTCAAAGTTTATTAATAGCTCTTGCGAATGCTATCAACTAGCCTGCAAATGTTGTATGTCATCATGCATTTTTAATGCTATTGCAAAGAAATAATTTTTTTTTGTCTCAAGATATGGATATGCTTTT
>NW_003314392.1:102516-211482 GCF_000143415.4 Selaginella moellendorffii | reverse complement strand
AAGTAAATGGAAGAAGAACACATATGTACAACACACAATAACAGGCTATAAAATAGATATAGCATATACAGCGTGAGATATATATAATATGTCATATATATATATATATATATATATATATATATATATATATATATATATATATATATTTGTGGTGGCATGGATGCCATTCTCGGGGCTAGCAAGTCCCAAATCCTGAATTGGACTTATGGAGGTTGTGAATGAGACTCCTCCAAGTGGTTGGAAGTGTGGTTAAGTGACTAAAGTAGAATGGAAAAATTAGTCACTTACACTCTTCTAGTTGTGGCGACTATGTACAAACTTGTCATTGAGGTTACTTTTGTGCTAATTCTTTGCCTTTGTGTTCACAAGATTGGGTATCTCGATGATGGTATCCTGTGGTGTTGATCCTTTCATGATTTAGAAGTATTGCATTGAGAATTTTGCCTGCATCTTCTTCGTGTATATCAGGTCAGAAGAGATCTCTTGCATTGCTTTTGTCAAGTCCTACCTAGATATGACAATGAATTTGACTGTTGGATTTTTTGTTGTTTCCTTGCTTATCCTTTCGACAAATGTCCAACCATCCTTGTCCATAGTAATTAGGATTGCATCACCTAGATCCACTGAGTTCTCTTGTACAATCATCAACTCCTTAAGGGCACTGTGGACAAAGAGTTGCATCAATGATGCATTGAGACATTAGGAGTTTGTAGATTGTTTGATCGTTGAAGTAGTAGTGCTTGTACCTCAACAAGGGTGTCCTATCGACACTGGTTTTTTTTTTCACCCCTATTGTTGTAACTGTGCTGTCATCATTTCACCCTTTTGCTCCTCTCTTTGGAGCCTTCATTTCTACCATCTCTTGGTTTATTTATTGTGTGACACCTTTTTTTTTTGCTTTGTATGGAGGTTTTTGTCCCTAGCTCATCCATGCACTATTGCTTGCAACCTTGCTCCAAAGTTCACATCTAACCCTCTTATGTGGTGGTTCATCATCATCTTCTTCTTCTTTTCATGGTGAGGAAGGACTCTTGTCTTGAATTTCATCACTTGTCACTTTTTGTCTCACTATTATCCTCTTCATTATCATTGTGTTGTACTTTGTCTTCATCATCCTCACTCTCCTAATCATTGGACATTGATGTTAATGAGGATGTATCGCTTAATGTATGTTTATCATCAACAACCTGATCGACCTTATGTCCATCATTTGGATTGTAGTTGGAGAGGTCATGGAATGGATGCTCCAATTCTTCTATTTCCCTCTGATCAAAAAGTCTCTAAGTTAGAATCCTATTGTTGACTGTCTTGACAAGGTTAGTTTGTCCTTGAGGATTCCATAAGCAGTGAAGGTTGTATCAATTCCTTTCTCTGCAGGCTGTATTGTAGTTGACGGAATAAACTCTAAGTCTTGAATGATATTCCTGATGAATGTCTTTTGAAGCTCTGTATAAATAGCCCTCCTTCTCTATTCATGTCTTTGTTAGGAATCTCCTCTTCTTTGATGACAATCCCATAGAATATTGGACTATTTGGGTTGGTAAGATCCAACAACACTAGATCATCATTGTGAATCTCCAATGTCCACTTTTGTGGTTGTATGGAGTTGCAACCTCTTTTCACTTTGATGGACTTGTGTAGAAGTGTTTTAGATTGCTGGGCCTAGAAACATGAAAGAACTTATTAGAATTACTTAAAATATTTTTGAAATGGGAGAGAATGGATCTTAGTGTGAGGCCTCATGCTAAGTGAAAGGGGTAATGGAAGTAATTCTATAGGAGGTTAATAGCATAAGGGCTCAAGAATGGATGGGGTGTATGAAAGTCCATAATTCCTTAATCCAATAAATGGATGGTGTCCAACCTCACACAAAAACATTAGTGTGAGGCCTCACACCAAGAAAAAAAGCCCACCCACCTCCTCTAGCCTAGTTTCTCGACACCAATCTCCTTTGCATACATGTTTATTGCACAAGTGAATAAGATTGTCACCAAGAAATTGGGAAAAATATCACAAGCAATCTAAGTGTGAGGCCTCATGCTAGTAATCTCCATCAACACATTGTGACTGGACTCATGCTTAAGGATTAGCATGAGGCCTTATGCTAAAGTGCTAAAAGGATTTGGGTTGTGTAGTTTCTTGATGGTAATCTTGCTTGAACATTTGTCTATAGGACAAATAATATTATTATCAAGGAATTGGCAAACACACCCCATCCATTCCTAAGTGTGAGGCCTTATGCTAATAACCTTCTATAGAATTACCTCCACTACCCGATTTGGATATATTGTCACTGTGGATCCTTTGAACCTTGGGGGATAAATAGAGATAAAATAACCATTAAGGGCTACTTTTTTCCAGTTAGCTTAAGGGGTGCGCTATATGTGGTATCGGAGCAAATGGCATGGGTTTGATTCCCATTTATTAGTGGCTACTTAAAAATATAATATAACTTTGAGCAAGGTATATTTTTACCCTTAATTTTGAAATCGTACATATTGGGTATCCATACGTACGTTGTTAGTCAATATTCAATGAAGACATTAACATCTCTAAAGGGGGGGTGAGTGTAGCGCATGTGATTATAGGATGAGATTTGGATATACTATCACCATGGATTAGTAGAAGTTGTTAGTCAATAGTCAATGAAGACATTGACATCTCTAAAAGGGGGGTGAGTGTAGCGCATATGATTATAGAATGAGATTTGGATATACTATCACTGTGAATCAGTAGAAGTTGTTAGTCAATAATCAATGAAGACATTGACATCTCTAAAGGGGGGGTGAGTGTAACGCATGTGATTATAGGATGAGATTTGGATATACTATCACTGTGGATCAGTATAAATTGTTAGTCAATAGTCAATAAAGACATTGACATCTCTAAAGAGGGGGTGATTATAGGATGAAATTTGGATATACTATCACCGTGGATCAGTAGAAGTTGTTAGTCAATAGTCATGAAGACATTGACATCTCTAAAGGGGGGGTGAGTGTAGCGCATGTGATTATAGGATGAGATTTAGATATATTATCATCATGGATCCTTAGAACCTTAGGGGATAAAATAGCCACTAAAGGCTCTCTCATTAAGCAATTGCCCTTTTTCCAATTGGTTTAAGGGGAGAGAAATAAAGTGCGTTACAGGGATAAAGTCATTTTCTTGGCATGAGGCCTCATACTATTCATTTATATGCATTTGTTTCTTACTACTTTAGACGTCTAGGTGAGTAATCTTACTCGCCAATTCATCTTTGGGGTAAATGTTCAAACAAGATTGCTCCCCAAACACTTGCAAGACTGGGGAAACAATGGAAGGTTGTATGTTTAGATGTTTGTTTAGCCATTGCCATATTTGTAGTGTCATTTTTATTTCACTTTAAGGTTCACAAGTTATATACTTTATTTCTATTCCTATCTATAGTGCCTTGAAGGCAGCTAGGAAAAGCTCTTTGCAATGCGTTAGCTCACTAGAATGAACAAACCAAGCTAGGGGATCTAGGAAGCGCTACTTCGGAAGGATGCCATTGAGAATTTCTCTAATCTCTCCCTTCTCCCTAATCTCATGAGAGGCTAGCTTCGGTGTCGAGAGAAACTGATGCTGTCCAAGTCCAAGTGTGTGGATCTCATCACTTCCACGACCAATTCCTCGCAGGCGATCGATGCCCATTCCCGGATCGAGATTGCCCAGAAGCAAATGCTGCCTGGCGATTGCTGCTACCTCTCCAATCTCGTCATCCTTTGGTATGGCAAGCTGGGCAAGATCCAGCGCACACAAGCAGTGTTTGACTCCATGGAGCGATGTGATTGCCACTTGTGGGTCATTGTGTTCTTGGCACACGCCCAAGAAGGGCATCTTGCCACTGCATGGTGGATTGCTTGGGGCGAGCTGGGTGTGTGGAAGAGGCCGAGGAACTTGTGAGGAGCATGCCTTATAAGCCAGTTTCAGTGGATTGGATGTGCTTGCTGGGAGCAAAATCTAGAAATTGAGGACAAAGATCTCATGGTGTTGTGCTAGAACAAGCTTTAAGTGTAGATTCTAGGAATTCTACTAGCAAATAGTAGCAATTTTGTTTGAAAATAGTGTGAGTGTAGATTCTGTGTCCTCGTGATTAAAGAGGGTATTCTTTGACAGATCATCATGTATTATTAAAGAGAAAATTCTTTGCTCATTTCCAATGGTCGCTTGGTAAATTACAAGAGCCAGCTTTTGGATTATAAATTTAGGGTTCTTGGAGGTCAGTGGCGCCCATCCATGGAGGAAGGGAGAAGCGGTGGATTCTCCCAGTGATGGCACAGGGCTGCGCGGCAATCTCCAGTGCAGGTGGCCATGGCAGGAGCTCTGTGGCTCGCTGGGCGACCTGGGCACATTCATCCCGATCGTCATGGCTGTAGCTCTCGTCAGTGGCATGGATCTTGGTCTCTCATCGCCACGAGCATCTACAACGTTCTCACCAGCGTGCTCTTTGGCGTGCCAATGCCTGTCCAGCCCATGAAATCCATCGCGGCGGTGGCCTTCACCGAATCCAAGCATCTCAGTGTGGATGAGATCATGGCCGCGGGGATCACTGTGTCTGCGATCGTGTTTGTGCTTGGAACCACGGGCTTGATCACGGGTCGTGGCTTGGATCGTGCCATTGCCGGTGGTTCTTGGCATCCAGCTTGCGCATGGGCTCTTTCGCGGTCAAGGCTGTCAAGTACGTGATGAAGGATCAAAATCTCTCTAGGGACAAGGCAATGGGTGATCGACCATGGCTGGGCTTGGATGGAATTCTCCTCGCAGTGATTTGCTTCGCATTCATCGTGCTGGTGAATGGATCCGGCAAGGGCTACGAGTACTTCGTGACGAACAGTGAAGGTGATCGTCATCACGATGATCATGAAGAGCACCGTGAAGAACATCAAGCGAGATCGTCAAAGCTCGTGAAGTTTTTCCAGAGGATCCCGACTGCCTTGGCAGTGTTCGTGCTCGGGATCATCCTGGCGTTCGTGAGGAGGCCACACATTCTCAAGGAGCCCCACGACTCCCGAATTGGCCCGGCCACGCCACGGATCACTCGAATCTCTTCCCACGACTGGAAGACGGTTTGTGAGAGCCGCCATCCCGCAGCTCCCTCTCACCATCCTCAACTCGGTGGTGGCGGTTTGCAAGCTCTCGAGCGATCTCTTCCCGGCCAAGAAGGACGCCGTGACTCCGACCAAAGTCTCGGTGAGCATGGGGCTCATGAACTTGGTGGGCTGCTGGTTTGGAGCTCTCCCGGTTTGCCATGGCACTGGAGGACTGGCCGGGCAGTATCGTTTCGGAGCCACGAGTGGGGTAGCGGTGGCAAGCTTGTGCTGGGGCTTCTCTTGGGGGGCTCACTGGTGAGAATTCTGCCAGCTTTTCCAGTGGGACTGCTGGGGATCTTGCTGCTCTTCTCCGGGGGGCGATGGCGTGCCCGGATCAAACTAGTAGGAGGGACTTGTTTGTGATGCTCTGCTGCATTGCCATCTCGCAGGGATCCAATCTCGCGGTGGGATGTGTTTGTGCCATACTCTTGTATGTGCTGCTCCAGGCGAGAGAGATGGATTGTTGGGCGATTGCAAGCTCTTGGTTGCGAGGTTCCTCAATGTAAATAAAGCTTTGAAAAGTTTGGGAGAACACCATGGTAACACACTTGCCTGAAACCACGTCCATGCCATCTTCTCGAACGCCTGCGAGGCCTGGCTACAACCACCGTTAGCGGCATATGAAGCCAGGGATGTTATCCGCAACAAAGACGGTGCAGAGTAAGTGGGGCTTCATCGAGGTCTTCATGTCGAAATTGATTCGAGTGTAAATTTAAAAACTATGTACTTTTCACTCAAGAGTAAAATGGATTCCATTCCTCACCGTGTGGAGTGAGAGCAATTCGGCCCGGCCTAGCAAACGAGAGAGTGAAACATTGGAGGGATGTGCGCTTCTATATCCCAACCTTTGCCACGAGTCCCGCTTGGTCGTAGCACTTGGCTTGGCTCAGGCCTGTATAGCAGGTATAATCTTGGGGCGCCGCTATGCTCTTTGAACTTTGGGTAACGCTTTGTGCATGGACAATGGGCAGCACTCTAGGCACGCCAGTCACCTGCAAGGGATCTGAGCGAGTACCTCTGCCACATGGACTACCACAGACCTCCAAAACACTCTTGTTTCCATGGATCGCTATTCTCACAACATAAACTTTAGACTCGCAGCAGAATCAGCTGTCGGCAAGAAGAACTTTGTCTGTCCCTGAGTATGTGATCCAGACTATGTGGTTTGCAAACAGGCCCAACACTTCCCCAGCATTTCAACAATCACCTGATCCTCGAGGCGCAAACCCATTCACAACTCCAGCAGGCAGGGAAGCAGCTTATGACAATCGGATGCAGCTGCTTCCTTCTTGTCACTGTAGAAGTGCTCTATGTATACCCGACATGCAAACTTAAGGTATGAACTGATTTTCAGCCACAAGGACAATCACAATGGTTTTTGTTAGAGAAACCATGTCTAAAAACCAGTTGCACACAATGGTTTTTGATATGGACATGGTTTACAATGTTTTTTTTGGGAGTTCCTACCCAACACTAAAATCTAAGTTTAAACCATTAATGGCTTTAAATATAAATTGTCTAAATTTATAAATTTGCTTTCTTCTTGCATGAGATTATTTGGAAAAAGGAAAAAAATAGGATTTAAAACTTAGCTCATAACTTTCGACATTACCTGTGTTCTTATCTCTTAGAATTGAGATTGGGTATTGGACCTTTAGCTATAGGTAAAGAAGAAGATTGTAAATAAAAGCATGAAGGAATGATGTCAGGAGAATTAGGTCAATGGAGCACAGAGCTATTGAGAGGGAATTGAGAAGGCACGAGATGAGGTGCAGGAGGCCGAGGAGGGAGAGGAAGGCGAGGAGCACCAAGACGAAGACAAGGGCGTGTGACTTGTCCAAGATGGACATCATTGCAAAGGGTAAGGAGTGCGTGCTCTTGCTCACAAGCCCAACCTAGACAGCCTTGGGAACCCTATGTAAGTGGGGGACACATTAGCTCTGTGCTCCATTGACCTAATTCTCCTGACATCATTCCTTCAATTAGTGCTTCTGATTGCGCAGAAGCACTAATCATTGCAGAGACTACAGGGGGATACTGTAGTATCGACACCCAAAGGGACCACCGACATATCAGCCCATTATACTAAGGTCATGCTTATTCACCTTTGTCACATTGGTTGTCAAACACCACTTGCATCACAGTCCCATATCTTAAACACTAAGGCATCTGTCCATAAGTGATCATCCCTTAACCACACTTTAGCACCCTTAGAATGTCTAGAGACATGGGGGACACCTTGCCCCAATATCCTTTCTATTGTCCCCACTAAGTCCTTTTTTATCCATGGTCGTACTCGTCAACACCGCTACTAGGTCAAGGCCCATTAAGTCCTATTATCCTCTAGGACTTCTTCACTATGTGACTGTATCCTTGGTCATTGCATCAAAGAATTGTATTGTAAGTAACTAATTTTTCTATTCTACTTTAGTCACTTAACCACACCTCCGACCACTTGGAGGAGTCTCATTCACAACCTCCATAAGCTCAATTCAGGGCTCAGGGCTTGCTAGCCCCAAGAATGGCATCCATGCCACTCAACCTTTGCACTTGGTCCAAGTGCTCCATATGTCCGATCCTATGACCGACACCCCAAAGTACCACTGGCATATCAGCTCGTTACGCTAAGGCCATGCCCATTCACCTTGGTCACACCAGTGGTCTAACACCACTTACATCACAGTCCCGTTTCTCAAAGACTGGGCCATCCATCTAGGAGTGATCCTCCCAGATCCACTCCTTAGCATCCTTAGGATGCCTGCAGACAAGGGGAATAGCCTTCCCCGATATCTCTTTTCCGGTCCCCACCAAGTCCCTTTCTGTTCGTGGCCGTATTCACCAACACTACCACTAGATCAAGGCCCGCAGGCCCAACCATCAAATCCCACTATCCACTGGGACTTTCTCACCATGTGACCGTATCCTTGGTCACTGCACTAAAGGATTACTCCTCTTCCTTTTCACCGTTTGGGACTTTGGGACAACATTTCGGAACACCGTGGCCTTACGCGAGCCTCATGGGTACTCTCCCCACCTTCCACCTTTGGGTGCCCTAACTATGGGGCTAGAGTGAGGTTCCGTTGAGCCATGCCAGGTATTCAAGTAGGTAGTGCCACCCACACTTGGATTAGGAGCATCAACCATTCAATCTCCTGAAGGAGCTAAAGCTAGCCCTTGAACACTTCATTAAACTACCCCGCTTGTTTATCTGTATTTAATCTAACCTTGGACTCTTTAATGGTTATATCATCCTCTAACATGTGGGTATAGCCTTTCTTGGTCACACTAGCCTTTCCTGGCCAAACTGGCTCCACTAGAGTCCTCCCTCTACTATAGTTTTGGACCTCACCAAACCCCCTAGGGTTTGGGAGACAAACACTTTGGGCTTTCACCCTCAGACTCGGACTTGGACTTGGACTCGGACTCAGACTCAGATTCGGATTGGGACTTAGACTTGGACTCAGAATCGATCTCAGTCTTAGACTTGAACTCGGTCTTGGTCTCAAACTTGGACCCGGTCTCGATCTTGGTCTCCCCCTCAGTGTGAGACACAAAATCCCTAGGCCCCAAAGTGGAGCCGGAAGGGCGCCACATGGTAGTGGCTGAAGCGAGAGCCAAACGAGCGTAACACGTTTGGACCAAAAGCTCCGACTTGAAAAGTCAAGAGCGGGAGTGGAACTCCCAACGAAGTGCTCGAGGAACGAGCACGAAGCGAGCAAAAGGCGAGGCTCCAAAAAGGGACCCAAAAGGACCAACACATGACACGTGGGAGTGTCCGAGATGGACTCGAGTTGGAGTCCGAAGTGGAGTCCGAGATGGACCCGAGTTGGAGTCCGAAGTGGAGTCCGAGATGGACCCGAGTTGGAGTCCGAAGTGGAGTCCGAGACGGACCCGAGATGGAGTCCGAGATGGAGTCCGAAGTGGAGTCCGAGGTGGACCCGAGATGGACCCGAGTTGGAGTCCGAAGTGGAGTCCGAGATGGACCCGAGATGGAGTCCGAGATGGAGTCCGAGATGGAGTCCGAGGTGGACCCGAGATGGACCCGAAATGGAGTCCAAGATGGAGTCCGAGATGGACCCGAGATGGAGTCCGAGATGGACCCGAGATGGACCCGAGATGGAGTCTGAGATGGAGTCCGAGATGGAGTCCGAGATGGAGTCCGAGATGGAGTCCGAGATGGAGTCCGAAGTCGAGACCGAGACCGGGACCGAGACCGAGACCGAGACCGAGATCGGGACCGAGACCGAGACCGAGGCCGAGGCCGAGGCCGAGATTGAGCCCGAGCCCGAGTCCGAGTCCGAATCCGAGTCCGAGTCCGAGTCCGAGTCCGAGTCCGAGTCCGAGTCCGAGTCCGAGTCCGAGTCCGAGTCCGGAGCCTGAGAGGGTGAAAGCCCAAAGCGTTCGTCTCCCAGACCCTGGGGGGTTTGGTGAGCTCCAAAAGTATAGTAGGGGGAGGACTGCAGTGGAGCCAGTTTGGCCAGGAAAGGCCAGTTTGGCCCAGGAAGGCCGGACCCAGTGTTGGGTGATGAGCTGCCCACTGGGAAGTCCAAGACTAGAGTGAACACAGACCGACAAGCGGGGTAGCTTGGTGAAGTGTTCAAGAGCCGGCTCTAGTTCCCCCGGGAGATCGACTGGCCGATGCTCCCAGTCCAAGTGTGGGTGGCACTACCTACTTGGATACCAGGCGTGGCTCAACGGAACCTCGCTCTAAGCCCATGGCTAGAGCACCTAAAGGCGAAAGGTGGGAAGAGTACCCAGGTGGCTCGCGTAAGGCCACGGTGTTCCGAAATGGTGTCCCAAAGTCCCAGACTGTGGAAAGGAAGAGGGGTAGCCCTCTGGTGGGGTGACCAAGGACACAGTCACACAGTGAGGAAGTCCTCGAGGATAGTGGGACTTAGTGGTAGGGCCGGTGGGCCTTGATCCAGTGGCAGTCTTGGCGAACACAGCCAAGGACAGAAAGGGACTTGGTGGGGACCGGAACAGAGATATTGGGGAAGGCTATTCCCCATGTCTGTAGGCATCCTAAAGATGTTAAGGAGTGGATCTGGGATGATCCCTCATGGACGGATGACCCAGTCTTTGAGAGACGGGATTGGAATGCAGGTGGTGTTGGACCACCAGTGTGACCAAGGTAATTGGGCATGGCCTTAGCGTAACGGGCCGATACGTTGGTGGTACCTTGGGGTGTCGATCATGGGATCGGACACGTGGAGCACTTGGACCAAGTGCTAAGGTTGAGTGGCATGGATGCCATTCTCGGGGCTAGCAAGCCCCAAGTCCTAAGTTGGACTTATGGAGGTTGTGAATGAGACTCCTCCAAGTGGTCGGAGGTGTGGTTAAGTGACTAAAGTAGAATGGAAAAATTAGTCGCTTACAACTTGGTATCGGAGCTGTTCCTTAGTCCGACTTTTATTGGTGCTCAAGTATATCACCACTAGTGTTGGTAATGGAAAGTCCGAGAAGTGGGCCTATCCTTGAGGAGTAGCAGGTCGGGAAGATATGGCTCTCCATTACAGTTCATGTGTGAACTTGTAGACAAGGTGGTGGATAGAAAAGGGCCAATAATGGAACGACTTTGGGATCTTGGGAACAGTATATGGTTTTCCTCAAAGAGTTGAGGATGTGATCCAGATGAGCGTTTGACTTAGCAAACTGGCTAATGTAGTTGTGGTAAACAACTACAGTTGGGATCACGGGAAAGATAAAGACTCCAAAACAATAAAGGAGTCACAAGATTATCCTCATATAGTTGAGGTTGGTGCTCATGAATGTGAGACCAGAGGTAATGACCGTGGGAGGTCAAATACGGAAGAGGACTCAAGTCCTTGAAATGGTAGCCGGGGCTACCTTTAATAAATGCTGGAACAACCCAAGGAGTTGGGGGGTGTACTTAGAGATGAGTGGTATTCTCATCGCATGGACAAGTAGTCCTAAGGGGCAAAAGTTGCCCCCAGAGAACAAAATCAAGTGTCGGAGTAACACTTGTGAAAATAGTCCTTTTGAGTAGGACAGGAATGCAAGAAGTGTATTCCAGTGAGCTAGTGCCTCACAAGTAGGACCTTAAGGGTCTGTGGATTAACCAAGTCAAAAACTGCTAGATGACTCAAGTAGAGTCAACGGATGGTCCTAAAAAGGACTGATGGAAGCATTTGGACTGAGGTGTGTTGTACCCCACGATAGATGGGGGGGATCATAGGATCCAAGGATGAGAACAGAGGGTATCTCATCGATGGCAAAATGTGCCATGCTAAAGTTATGGGAAAGGTGTTCCCAGAAGAAAACAACTTTGACATAAAGTTGTGTGTGACCTCTATGGTGCAGTGCTAACGGATGGTTGGCATGAGAAAGAGCGGTGTTGGTCTTGGCAAAGACTTAGACACGAAGGGGAAATGTCATAGAGGTAGGCTCGTGGAGCCGATGGTGTGGAGACACCAAATGTGCCAAGGTGTGATACCTTGAGGCTATGTTGGTGGGTTCATGAGAACCCCTTGCCAAAGGAATCCCAATGGAAATGGGAATAGCATAGCCTAAGCTGCAGAGCATGCAGTTGGAGTGTGGTGACCCAGATAATGATGGAGGTGTGAAAGCACCAAGCAATGAGTTGTAGGACTTGACAACTATGAGGCAACTAAGCAAGAGATGCAAAATAACTGGTTAAACGGGTAGAAGGTAGCTACCCAAGACTTCTTAATAGCATAGGGAAGTTGGATATACCCTTACGGGGGATAAGTTGTTTGTGTTGCGATATAGTAAGTCAATGTCATAAAAGGAAATACTCATTATCAAGAAAGCCATCATTGGGACACCCGAACACTCTAGAACACCAGAAGGTGGTGTTTGATGTCGCGAGGGCAATGGATAAAGCCCAAGGGACTAAGTCCCTAGCGAATGATGGATAGAAGGTGCTATCCAAATGTCCAAGGTTGCGGAGACAGGAGAGGACTGTCTACCCGAGTTGGACAAAGCCAAAAATGGAATTTTGGCAAGGCTAGTGATGGGCATGTAAAGGCCCATAAGCAACAATGTAATCCCAGTGTGTGGGATTATAAGGTGAGCATACCCGGATTGAGGAACCACTCCCTAGGCTATTGGGTAGGTTCATCCCTAAGAATACTTGCTAAAGCATGATAGAAAGTGCAAAGCTATCCTCCTGGTCTAGAGGAGAATGACCAAAGGAAAGGTGTGAAGCCAAAAAGCAAGAAGTAAGGGGATAGAACCGAACCGTAGGAATCAAAGGGCATAACCAAGGTTGGTTATGCCAGCTGGGAGTGGAGAATCAAGTGGGGGCTCGAGGGTGTTGCCGCTAGCAACCGTGATGCCATGGAAAGTCTAAAATATGGAATTGTCCATGTTAGACTATGTGGCATTTGGAAGGCTTGCAAAAAGGGAGGCCTTAGCAAGCTGAGGGACAGAGTTCCTTCAAGGTTCCCAAAGACGATTCTAGGTAGCTTAGTACCTAGAAAGGCCAAGTGTAAATGGTTCATGGAACGCGCGAAATCAGAGTGGCGCAGCAGAAGCGTGGTCTTGAAGCTTGCCATGAGGCAAGGCTATCAAGGTTAGGGAAGTAGTTCCCGAGTGTTCAAGGAGAGGGCTTTGAACGAAAGTCGATGGTCAAAGACTTTCACGCTTATGCAGGAACCATGTTACAGTGGTCGGAGGACTTGCCAAGCGAGATTGGCACGTCGGGGGAACAAATACCCTAGTTGAAGGTGATAACTTCAAAAAGGGTGGGCCATGGGGCCGAGCATGGAGGAGTCCATGCATGATCACAGACATGTCAAGTGAGAGGACTTCGCAGTGTGGAGGAACTAGGTTCCTAAGCTGTGATCTGTAGCGCGCTATAAAAATAAGTTGGTGCACCGGTGTGGGGAGTCACGCCAGGCATCTTGTGTGATGCCGTCCGTAGATGCATATACGGAGGTTGGGTTCGAGTCCCGACCCTCTAGTGCTTGGGTTCGAGTCCCAAATCACTAGGGCGTGGTGATAGTTTGGAATATGAGGACACTCATATTTCGGTGGTCATGGACTCTCAGTGGGGAGACTGGTTTGGGCACACCGCCAAGCGAGGGATGCCTCGGAGTCGTGATGCACGGTTAGATTGCTTAGTGTGAAAGCTCGGCATATCTAACTTGAACGCTTTGGTGTGAGTGGCACCAAGGACGTGGTGAGTGAGATGGGGACACCTAATCTCAGTTGCTATGGACCCTTGGCCGGAAGGGCTGGCTTGGGCGCACCGCCAAGTGTGGGGGATGCCCCCAGGGTTGTAGTTAACAAATTAAAGGTCTGGAAGACCTAGTACCTATTGGCAAACTTGTTAAGGTGCCGAGGTGAGATCACTAGGTGATCTTGTGGCTAAATAAGGACAAGGTCCTTGTTTGGGTTAAGGAATAAGGTTCCTAGTTCAAAGTGTTGATTTGAACTATTGATGATGGTGTGGCTTGGTCAAGGTGACCAAGTGGGAAAAGCACCCTAGGGAAATGAGCTATGTCATTGCGATGGCATAGTGTGTCCAAGGAAAGTAGTCTCTAAAGAGACCCATGGGAGGGTCACAAAGTTGGGCCGTGGATAGAGCCCACAGCAGAAGATGCTAAAGAGACTTACTAGGGGCGAACACCTTAGTCTTGGCAAAGCAGAGCCTTTGCTATGGAATCACAAGAATACCTCAAGGAGGGAGGTAGAGATTCGATGTTGCTTGGTGCAACAATCAACGGATAGGAGCAAAAGATGAGTGGCCAAGATAGGGCCGTGGAATCCCTTGGAAGGAATCCAAGTGACAAAGTTAGGGGAGGAACACTAATGTGTTGGACGCTAACAAGTTGCAGGAAAGGAAGTGTGTTTCCAAGGAGGGATTCTGAATTGCTTTGATTTGGCGAAAGTAGAAGCTCCAAGGGAGGGAGCGGTAAGGTAGCCAAATGATAGGGCCATGGACAGCCCTAGCACAAAGTATGATAAATGGAACTTAGTGCCAAGGTGGCACGAAATAGAAGAGAGGAAGATGGTGCCCTCAAGTAATGAGCTTCCTAGGATGGGGAAGTGGAGTTGCACAATTTGTGCAATGCAAGGTGTTGGAGACACCTAGGAAAGTGACTTCCAAAAGTCAAAAGAGTAAAAGTTCCAAGGTGCAAACATTCAATAGATGGAAATTGAGACTACTCGAGAAGGAGTAGTGGGATTGACTTAGAGAAGGGTCTCTAAGAGGTTTAGCGAGAACTAAACCAATAAAAGGAGAGAACCACTACATGTGGTCCAATCAGTCTCTAAGTTGGAGAGACTACCCTCCTTAGAGGATATGCAAAAGGCATGGTGAGCCTTCAATGTCCAACCATTGACGAATATGGAGAAGGCATGGTGAGCCTTCAATGTCACACCATTGACAAATATTGGCTACGCGCCAAGGATGGAAATGGTAACACATGCGGGTGTTACTTTATAAAATGGTTCACCGTTCGATGAGGACATCGAACTTTGTCTATGGGTGGTGGAGTTGTGAGACACAAAATCCCTAGGCCCCAAAGTGGAGCCGGAAGGGCGCCACATGGTAGTGGCCGAAGCGAGAGCCAAACGAGCGTAACACGTTTGGACCAAAAGCTCCGACTTGAAAAGTCAAGAGCGGGAGTGGAACTCCCAACGAAGTGCTCGAGGAACGAGCACGAAGCGAGCAAAAGGCGAGGCTCCAAAAAGGGACCCAAAAGGACCAACACATGACACATGGGAGTGTCCGAGATGGACTCGAGTTGGAGTCCGAAGTGGAGTCCGAGATGGACCCGAGTTGGAGTCCGAAGTGGAGTCCAAGATGGACCCGAGTTGGAGTCTGAAGTGGAGTCCGAGACGGACCCGAGATGGAGTCCGAGATGGAGTCCGAAGTGGAGTCCGAGGTGGACCCGAGATGGACCCGAGTTGGAGTCCGAAGTGGAGTCCGAGATGGACCCGAGATGGAGTCCGAGATGGAGTCCGAGATGGAGTCCGAGGTGGACCCGAGATGGACCCGAAATGGAGTCCGAGATGGAGTCCGAGATGGACCCGAGATGGAGTCCGAGATGGACCCGAGATGGACCCGAGATGGAGTCCGAGATGGAGTCCGAGATGGAGTCCGAGATGGAGTCCGAGATGGAGTCCGAAGTCGAGACCGAGACCGGGACCGAGACCGAGACCGAGACCGAGATCGGGACCGAGACCGAGACCGAGGCCGAGGCCGAGGCCGAGATTGAGCCCGAGCCCGAGTCCGAGTCCGAGTCCGAATCCGAGTCCGAGTCCGAGTCCGAGTCCGAGTCCGAGTCCGAGTCCGGAGCCTGAGAGGGTGAAAGCCCAAAGCGTTCGTCTCCCAGACCCTGGGGGGTTTGGTGAGCTCCAAAAGTATAGTAGGGGGAGGACTGCAGTGGAGCCAGTTTGGCCAGGAAAGGCCAGTTTGGCCCAGGAAGGCCGGACCCAGTGTTGGGTGATGAGCTGCCCACTGGGAAGTCCAAGACTAGAGTGAACACAGACCGACAAGCGGGGTAGCTTGGTGAAGTGTTCAAGAGCCGGCTCTAGTTCCCCCGGGAGATCGACTGGCCGATGCTCCCAGTCCAAGTGTGGGTGGCACTACCTACTTGGATACCAGGCGTGGCTCAACGGAACCTCGCTCTAAGCCCATGGCTAGAGCACCCAAGGGCAGAAGGCGGGGAGAGTACCCAGGTGGCTCGCATAAGGCCACGGTGTTCCGAAGTGTTGCCCCAAAGGCCCAGACTGTGGAAAGGAAGAGGAGCAGTCCTCTGGGGTAGTGACCAAGGACACAGTCGTGTGGTGAGGAAGTCCCAGAGGACCGTGGGACTTAGTGGTCGGGCCTGTGGGTCTCGATCCAGTGGCAGTGTTGGCAAACACGGCCAGGGGCAGAAAGGGACTTAGTGGGGACTGACAGAGGGATATTGGGGAAGGCTATTCCCCTTGTCGGTGGGCATCCTAAGGATGCTAAGGAGTGGATCTGAGATGACCACTCACGGATGGTTTGCCTAGTCTTGGAGAGCCCAGACGGTGATGCAAGTGGTATTGGACTACCAGTGTGGCAAAGGTGATTGGGCATGGCCTTAGCGTAACGGGCTGCTATGTCGGTGGTACCTTTGAGTGTCGGTCATGGGATCGGACACGTGGAGCACTTGGACCAAGTGCAAATGTTGAGTGGCATGGATGCCATTCTTAGGGCTAGCAAGTCCCAAGTCCTGGATTGGACTTATGGAGGTTGTGAATGAGACTCCTCCAAGTGGTCAGAGGTGTGGTTAAGTGACTAAAGTAGAATGGAAAATTTAGTCGCTTACAATTTGGTATCGGAGCTGTTCCTTAGTCCGACTTTTATTGGTGCTCAAGTATGTCACCACTAGTGTTGGCATCGGAAGGTCCGAGGAGTGGGCCTATCCTTGAGGAGTAGCAAGTCGGGAAGACATGGCTCTCCATTACAGTTCATGTGTGAACTTGTAGACGAGGTGGTGGATAGAAAAGGGCCAATAATGGAACGACTTTGGGATCTTGGGAACAGTGCAAGGTTTTCCTCATTGAGTTGAGGATGTGATCCGGATGAGCATTTGTCTCAGCAAATTGGCTAAGGTTGTTGTGGTAAACAACTAAAGTTGGGATCACGGGAAAGATAGAGACTCCAAAACAATAAAGGAGTCACAAGATTATCCTCATATAGTTGAGGTTGGTGCTCATGAATGTGAGACCAGAGGTAATGACCGTGGGAGGTCAAATATGGAAGAGGACTCAAGTCCTTGAAATGGTAGCCGGGGCTACCTTTAATAAATGCTGGAACAACCCAAGGAGTTGGGGGGTGTACTTAGAGATGAGTGGTATTCTCATCGCATGGACAAGTAGTCCTAAGGGGCAAAAGTTGCCCCAGAGAACAAAATCAAGTGTCGGAGTAACACTTGTGAAAATAGTCCTTTTGAGTAGGACAGGAATGCAAGAAGTGTATTCCAGTGAGCTAGTGCCTCACAAGTAGGACCTTAAGGGTCTGTGGATTAACCAAGTCCAAAACTGCTGATGACCCAAGTAGAGTCAAGGGATGGTCCTAAAAGGACTGATGGAAGCATTTGGACTGAGGTGTGTTGTACCCCATAAAGGATGGCGGGGGGATCATAGGATCCAAGGATGAGAATAGAGGGTATCTCATCGATGGCAAAATGTGCCATGCTAAAGTTATGGGAAAGGTGTTCTCAGAAGAAAACAACTTTGACACAAAGTTGTGTGTGACCTCTATGGTGCAGTGCTAACGGATGGTTGGCATGAGAAAGAGCGGTGTTGGTCTTGGCAAAGACATAAACACGAAGGGGAAGTGTCATAGAGGTAGGCTCGTGGAGCCGATGGTGTGGAGACACCAAATGTGCCAAGGTGTGATACCTTGAGGTTATGTTGGTGGGTTCATGAGAACCCCTTGCCAAAGGAATCCCAATGGAAATGGGAATGGCATAGCCTAATCTGCAGAGCATGCAGTTGGAGTGTGGTGACCCAGATAATGATGGAGGTGTGAAAGCACCAAACAATGAGTTGTAGGACTTGACAACTATGAGGCAACTAAGCAAGAGGTGCAAAATAACTGGTTGAACGGGTAGAAGGTAGCTACCCAAGACTTCTTAATAGCATAGGGAAGTCGGATACACCCTTACGGGGGATAAGTTGCTTGTGTTGCGATATAGTAAGTCAATGTCATAAAAGGAAATACTCATTGTCAAGAAAGCCATCATTGGGACACCCGAACACTCTAGAACACCAGAAGGTGGTGTTTGATGTCGCGAGGGCAATGGATAAAGCCCAAGGGACTAAGTCCCTAGTGAATGATGGATAGAAGGTGTTATCCAAATGTCCAAGGTTGCGGAGACAGGAGAGGACTGTCTACCCGAGTTGGACAAAGCCAAAAATGGAATTTTGGCAAGGCTAGTGATGGGCATATAAAGGCCCATAAGCAACAATGTAATCCCAGTGTGTGGGATTATAAGGTGAGCATACCCGGATTGAGGAACCACTCCTTGGGCTATTGGGTAGGTTCATCCCTAAGAATACTTGCTAAGGCATGATAGAAAGTGCAAAGCTATCCTCCTGGTCTGGAGGAGAATAACCAAAGGAAACATATGAGGCCAAAAGGCAAGTAGTATTGGGATGGAACTGAACCATAGAAATCGAAGGGCATAACCAAGGTTGGTTATGCCAGCTGGGAGTGGAGAATCAAGTGGGGGCTCGAGGGTGTTGCCGCTAGCAACCGTGATGCCATGGAGAGTCTAAAATATGGAATTGTCCATGTTAGACTATGTGGCAATTGGAAAGCTTGCAAAAAGGGAGGCCGTAGCAAGCTAAGGGACAGAGTTCCTTCAAGGTTCCCAAAGACGATTCTAGGTAGCTTAGTACCTAGAAAGGCCAAGTGTAAATGGTTTATAGAACGCGCGAAATCAGAGTGGCGCAGCAGAAGCGTGGTCTTGAAGCTTGCCATGAGGCAAGGCTGTCAAGGTTAGGGAAGTAGTTCCCGAGTGTTCAAAGAGAGGGCTTTGAACGAAAGTTGATGGTTAAGGACTTCCACGCTTATGCATGAACCATGTTACGGTGGCCGGATGACTTGCTAAAAGCTTTATTTCGTTAAAGTGGGAATTGTCATTATCCCACTTGTAAAATAAGGTTTCCAAACCTTTATATAGTATATAAATATAACAAAATTCAACTGCATTGAGGCACATGCCATTTTATTTTAAACAAGGAAATGTCTACTCAATCACTTCTCCTCCCCCTGCCACTGCTTCACCTCTCTCTTCTCCTTGTCATCGTCGTCCAATTTCTTTCCATCCTTTTAATATTGGCTCAGTTGCTCCGAGTCTAGGTGGAGCCCAAGTCCCCATTCAATCTTTACTTTCCCCTTATTAATAAAACAACTTCGTAAACTTCCAATAACATGCTGTAACACTTCTAGTATAATGCAAATCCTCTCAAAGAATTGTCTTTTAATATTAATACAATGGCATGGAACCCCATGCCATAATAAGTTACATTTTTAAATAAATACATGCCATCTCAGACTGTTATTTTTTGCCTCCAACGCCTATACAATAATCTTGGAATTTCATCACTCTCCACACTATCAGGATTTAAACCCAATAGTAATGCCATCTCTTCTCTAATACGTCCACGCTCATGTTCAGTGGTCGAAGAACCCATCCGGTTGAGCAGATTATGGAGATGCGGATAGTGCTTGGCTAGACAATATACATGCCATAAATGATGACTGGTGTCTGTCCGATCAAATGGCTTCTGATATACCGTTCCATCTGCCATTTGGTTGATTTCTGCAGCCACCTCCTGGACTGGCCGGTTCTCTATCACCATCGCTTCAAGCCGTTTTGCAAGGTCCCCCAGAACATACGGTTTCTTCTCCCTAGTTTCCATACTGCAAGAGATGGGGTGCACTGCATATGTGTGCGTGTTCGCTGCAGTTTTAATCGGCGAGTCATCGATGATGAGGATTTCACTTGACCTAGCAGTCCGGTTCATCACTACAGCCTCTGCCTTGACGAAGATGGGCTTGCTACCCCTCACATGGACCATAGTCAAGCAATCCTCCTGCGTTAGGAGAAAGTCAAATGGTAATATTACTCGCGTCTGATCGTGCATCATCTGTAGCAACGTTAATGCATTGTGGCGCATCATGGATGTCCAAACTCCCAATTGCAAATTGAACCCGGCCCTCTGTTTTAAGTGTCGCATGGTCATTATTAGATCCCGTAGTTTCTCCCGTGTGATTAATGTGAATCTGTCTCTTTTGACCAACTTGCGACCGCAGGCTTTGGAGGGTGCAGTGACATTCGAGGACGAGCCACGCTCATGGGAGAAAAGGACACCGTTCAGATCAAAAACGATACAGTACTTTCGCCGTGACTCTGAAATGAAATGCGTCAGCATAAAAAATGGTACAAGTCAATTTTACCATCTACAATATTAGCGAATGGTGCTCCCGATGGTCGTTCAGAGGGTTTTGGTCGAGGAAACGTGAAGGGCGGAAATACTCTCCTCTGCAATGTGGGGTCAATCGCATCCGATGGCGTGTGGGCACATGCCATTTCAGCTGTAGACTCTGGTACAACTGGCTCAACAGTGGCATGGGGTGGTTCCGATGGCGTGTGATCACACGCCATTTCAGCTGGTGCCTCCGTTGGCAAAGTGGACATGACCGAACAGGCAGCAGGGGCGGTGTAGGGAGGTTCCAACGGCGCGTAGTCAGACGATTGGGCACACGTTGGAAATGAGGATACGACCGGCTCGGCGGCTGGGGCGGCCTCATGCGGGTCCAATGGCGCCTGGTCACCGTCAGTTGGATACGTGGACAAGATTGACTCAGTGGTATGGGCAGCATCAAGTGGAGCGTGGTCAGCTTGCTTGGCGTTGATATGGATAGTAGCCTCCACCAGCTCTGATGACTCTTGCAGGCAAGTAGAGTCCACTGGCGGATCCATATGCATGTCCAAATATATCCCTTCGATTGAGATGGTATCCTCCCGTGCTACTAAAAACAAACTCATTAGCACATTGAATCGACTATACTGTATTTACCATCAACTGCTATTGAGGAACTAGGACTGATATCACTTGGGCGCACTGCTGATTCTGAAGGATTGGACATACGTTTCGACCCTTGCTTGGCACTATCCTTCCTCGACACTAAAGGCTAGAGTTTGTATCTTAATTCAACTGAATAATCTCTACTTACCATTTCTTCTGCGACCTACATGGACAATGTTAGAAATGGTAAAAGGTTAGGAATGGATGTACTATTATTTACCTGATGGTTTGTCTTGTATGACCTTCCTCCGCTGCTCTTTGGCCACCTCAGGCTGGCCATTGTCGTCATCATCGTCATCGTCGTTATTGTGATCGTCACCATTGTGAGGACCATCCAAGTCCTCTTCGTCCTCCTCTTCTTCATCCTCCTCTTCTTCGTCCTCCTCTTCTTTGTCCTCCTCTTCGTCCTTCTGCTCTTCCTGCTCATTATCTTTCTCTGGCTCCTCATCCCCCTCTTGCATTTCTTCCATAGGCTGCTCAGGCTGGATTGCTTGTTTTTCCAGGACCATCTTGGAAAAATCATCTGGCCGAGTCTCCATCTCAAAATACAAGACATCCATAGCCTGTTTTAGTGCGTGACCTAGGACCGTATCCTCACCCGACTGTCTTAACATGGTTTCTGCACGTTCTTGCACCCTTCGAAGACGACGAGATGAGAAAAACGTGGCCCTGACTTGAAAAGCATCCCTCATCCATTGTACCTCTCCATTGAGATTGGGGAAGGGGAGTCCGCCATAGGAATCTGAGTCAGAAGGTGGTGACTGGCTCCTTTCACTCAGCCCTTGATCTGCAATGAATGGCATGAGCACACACGCCATAACCGCGAGGCATTACCTATCATCTTTTCGTTGCCCTTCTTCCTTTTCGAATCAAACGCCTCTGATCCCGACGACTGTCCAACGTGCTTTCGCTTTTTATGACCACTGTCAGTTTGAGCTTGGCTGGTGCTTGCCTGTTTTGCCTTTGAAGAAGTGTCTCCTGCAAGGAATGGCATGAGACCACACGCCATTGCAAATATAATTTGTACCTCCTTTTTTCCTATTGCTTGTCTGTTTGTCCTTCTTCGACGCGCCACCAGTGCGCTTTTCAGTCCTCGTGTCTGAATATTCACAACGATCTATAATCAAAATGGCGTGAGGCCTCACGTGACCTTACCTTGTGCAGGTTGTGACCTCGGCCTAACATCAGTAGCTGTTAACGCCGTTTCAGCATCTGGGGGTGGCCACGCTCCTGCATACAGAGCTTGTGAGATAACATTTAAACTTAAA
Source organism: Selaginella moellendorffii (assembly GCF_000143415.4). Lineage (NCBI taxonomy): Eukaryota > Viridiplantae > Streptophyta > Lycopodiopsida > Selaginellales > Selaginellaceae > Selaginella > Selaginella moellendorffii. The sequence goes on along the minus strand of NW_003314392.1, from coordinate 189,536 downwards.
GTGCGTACTCACCAGGTTCGTAGAGAAGATACTGTTTTTCTTTGGCAACTGTAATTATATGCTCCATTGAAGTCACCTCTTCAATGGAGTTTGTCACCGCAACACACGGGACACCCTTGAGTAGTGCGGCTCGAAAGAATAGTCCGCCGCAGTTGTACTCGACAACGCATTTGCCCTTGGAGTCACCCGCTATTGCGTTGAAGACCCAGCTGAGCATTTCCCATGCTGCACCTGGAGCTTTCTTTGGATTCGAAAGCTCCATAGCCGTCTTCAGTTCCTCAGGCACGGGTAAATTGACCTCCCTCAGATCAATTCGATTGGCTTTGTTGAACGAAGCTGGGAAGTCACTCCAGTCCCACTCTGCTGCAGGACCAATAACAAGGGCGACTGTGAAGATGCGGACATTCGTCGGTATCTTCTTCTTAGCCATTATCCCATGGATCTCCCGCATCTCCTTGCCTTTCAACCGAGCCTTCACCTCGTTCAAGGCCTTCCAGAACTTGTGATAGGATTCGGAGTCGTAGATCATATAGTGGACTGAAGATTCCACCTCCGCAAGTCCCACCATTAAGTCAATGATGGAGCTGACTTCGTCTGCATGAGTGATCTCCTCGTTTGTGAAGTCCATCACACAAAAGATGTTCTTGACCTGCTCATCTCCGCGGGAAACGATGCTCCTCCACCTTTGATCCTCATCCGAATTCACGTATACCCGGTAAGGTTCTCGATAGGCCTCTGCTGCGGGGTCGAGCTGTTTCTGAAGCTGGCGGTCGACATCCCTCTTAATGAAATTTGGATACTGATCCAACTTCTCAGCTTTACTTTTCGTGGCATCCCGCAGCAGATCGATGAACTTGGGGGCCCCCTTCACGTACTCGTCGATGTCTTCATTTGACAACTCCAGCTCTTCCATCATCTCTTGCGTGGTGTCGATGCTCACCCTCGCCACGGCCACTTGCTCGAAGATCCAATCCTTCAATAGCGCACGAGCTCTCAGAGTCGTGCACAAGTCCTCGTATGTCACAATATGGCCGGGAGTCATTTTGGTCTTGTTGAAGACTACCTCACCACGTAGAAGAGCATTAGCCACTGTTAGAAGGTCGTCGTCGTCTAGAGACTGCGAGAAACGCAAGGCGTTGAGCTTCAAATCATTGGGCTTCTGGCCGTCCTCCACACCCATTGAGTTTAGCAACTCCCCGTCATGGTACCTCCTTAGCACATCTACCCATTTGTCAAAAACAACTTTTGTCGCAAGTAGAATGTTATGGATGCTGAGTGTGTGATTGACCCCCAGTGTTTTCGAGAGAAGACTCGAGAATTCCTGCAATGGAAATGGCGTGAGGCCACATGCTATGCCACATGCAACGAGGCTTACTTGCCAGGCGCTAGTTGCTAGTGCACGTCCTTGTCCTGGTTTTTGTGGCTTCTTCAGTTGAACCCAGAGCTTCCGTGTTCGTGCCAATGTCTCGTGCAGACCCGATTTGTAGCACGTTTCTTGCTTGACATTCTGCGCGTGGGAGATGTATATGATAGATCGGAGGGGCGAGTTGCCTTTTATTAGGTGGACAACTCTTGTCTTGAAGACTTTCTTCACCTCCTCGCCCACCATAATATCCACAACTATCTGTTGCATCGCCAAGCTAGAATGCTGCCCGGAGACGGCATAGAACCGGATGTTCTGATCGTCCAACACCTTCCTATTGATCAAGTCTGGAAACCTCGTCTCGCCCTTCATTGTTCGGTAGTAGGGGATCACGTCTGCGATGTCGGGTGTTACTGGACTTGCCAGCATCTTCTGCTTCAGTTTCTCCACCCACTCATCAGATACTAGCCTGTGGTTGTATTTGCTTTGGATCTCGATACGGCTCACGTCGATTGTATATACTTTGTTGGAATAGTAACAAGTACTATTATCTGCGACGATTTTTGCTGCCTCTTCTTGCTCTTTCTGCTCTTTGCGGCTCTTCTTTTTGGTGGGTGTAGTGTTCGAACCCGAGGCAATGGCATCACCGAGTAGCTTCTTTTTTGGAGCAGCAGAGTCGGACGTCGGCTTGAGCTTGACCACCCTTTTCTGCTTCGGGGTAGTTTCCAGATTGACCCCCTTCCCCTTCGCTTCGCAAACTGGAGGCACTCTCAACGGCTCAATGTTGGAATATAGTTTTTGAACATCGCCGTAGGTGAGGTCCGTGGATTCCATGTGATCTTCATAGACCCGCAGCGTCTTTGAAATTGTGGGCCTCCTGGACAACCTCTCCCTAGCTCCCTCTAGGAATTCCTCATAGCCGCTGCCCCCCTCCGGGAAGCCGCTAGGATGTGCAAGGTGGATCTTGAAGGCGAACGCTGTCTCTACCACAAGTGCCAGTCCATATTCTTGCATGGAACTGCATGGAGTGTCTGTCACTTGGATGAGGATCCCCATGCAGTCTTTTCTCCCACCATCTGTGTTGTACAGCATCAGATCCTCGCCTTCCATCCCGAAAGTCCAACTGGTGAGCTCCTCCCCCTTCTCTGCATCCACATTGACAGTGGCTGGAAGAAGAATGCAATTCCTCGCCTGTTCAGAAATGCACAACAATTAGAGCTGACAGATGAAAAGCTAGCAGCTGGAAATAACGTGAGGCCACACGCCATTCACCACTGCATCAGATGTCTTGAGGCTGCATCCTAAGATGGCGTGAGGCTACACGCCATCTGTAACCGGACTGCACTCGAGAGCCCAATCGGTGCATGTCAATGTTGCTACTGAATGGCATGTGGCCTCATGCCATTTTCTACTTCGTCTAAAAGACTTACCATTTGAAGCCGAATGGAGGCCGTGACAATCGAGGCCGGACTCGCTGGCGAATGTGCACTGTGTGTGCAGCGGATCGTAGCAGCAAGGCTACTCTGCCACTTACAGTTGGAGAGTGGCGCTGAAATCTCCTGGGACGCCAAGTGGGCTGCGTGTGGGTGGCGGAGTGGGCGGCGGAGTTGGCGGCGAAGTTACAAACTGGGTGTGTCTTGAAGTGGACGCCGATGCACACGAGCGCAATGCGAGCGCGAGTGTGATGCAAGCGCGAGTGGACGCCGATGCACACGAGAAACCTGTAGAGAAGTGAGCGTGATCGCGAGTGGGAGCGCGATGCGAGCGGGAGCGCGAGCGTGATGCGAGCGCGAGCGCGAGCGTGATGCGAGCGCGAGCGCGAGTGTGCGAGCGCGAGTACAAAGCAAAATGCAAAACCTAACCTCACACGCGCGAAATGTCACAACGGTTGGTAATCCCGCCACGTCATCATTCCTCGGACTTGGGCGCCACCATTAATTTCTGGATTGCCGCGCGCATGCAAGCACGCAAAATCCAAAAGAAATCCACAACGTCATCATTCCTCGGACTGCATGCACGCGAAATCCAAAAGAAAGATCATGATTGGGATATCATTTAATACCCTCGCTATATTTATACCATGCATGATTGGATATTCCAAAGCATCTTGTATTTCCAAAAATGGCAGATGTTCAGCTAAATAAAGAAATTCTATCTGTTTCTATTTTTCTCTCAAATCAATATTATAGCGTGTGGGCTCATGCAATTTTGAACCAAAGAAACCCAAAAAACGTTGGACCCAAAATATTTTGAAAAAACCCAAAAAACCATAAACATTTTAAACCCAAAAATCCAGGCGTCCTGTGGCGTTATTCCTTCAATGGCGTGTGGGTGCATGCCATTTTCAGGGCCAAATGCTGAATGGAGAAAAATTCCCTTTCAGTGCAAATGCTGCAAGAGGCAGATGCCGAGCACAAAGGACTGTAACTACCTCACATGACACAGATAAACTTTTCTCTATTTGGCAAAGATAAACTTTATAGCGTGTGGGCTCATGCAATTTTGAACCCAAAAAATGCACCAAAAAATTCTCGGCGTCATCTGGCATTATCTCTTGAATGGCGTGGGGCCGCATGCCATTTTCAGGGGCACATAGGAGTATATTCCTAGGATATTCTGACATGCGTGAGATTTTTTTGAGTTTTCTGGAGATCCAACCGTTAGATCGCAACTAGATTTTACAGAATGGTATACAATGTCTTTCTTGATGACCCTGCAAAGAAGCATCTCGATCGGACACCACATGAGACCACACGAGCCTTACAATGTTTCAGGGGCATTTGCCATAGATCCGACCGTTATTTTGCTCCAAGATTTTACAGTTTGGTGTGCATTGACCTTTCCATCGAAACTGCAAAGGGACATCACAATCAGATGCGGGATCACAAGAAAATAACTTCACTAACTCTGGTTTCACCAAGATCTACGTAAGGAGTTATGAAATGAAAGGACCCTCTCTATTGAAATGTGTTTATGGTCCTAGGGGCATTGTGACATATCAAAGGATTTTGCATCAAGTTCTGTATTTGCATGTTTATCAAGCTACTGAATTGCTAAACCCTAAACCCTAAACATGTGGCAAATGCTGCATGAAGAAAGATGCCCTTTCTGGGCAAATGCTGTAAGAGGCAGATGCCGAGCAGATGTATCTCAGGCTAGCGAAGGGGACAAACGAAAGCTAGCTATAAACATGACGGGATGCAAATAGATTACTAGGCTGGTCCTACGAAAATCAAAAACCATAATTGAAAACATTGAAAATGCAAAAAGAAAGGTTTATAATATTTTTGAATTTTAGGCAACCAAAGGAATGTAAGTAGGGCATGTGTTTGTAAGTTTAAAAATGCCTCAACCACTTAAATTCCCAAGTAAATAAAGCTGTTTCTATTTTTGGTACAGGTAAACTTTATAGCGTGTGGGCTCATGCAATTTTGAACCCAAAAATGCACCAAAAAATGCATTATTCTGTGGTGGCGTGTGGCCTTATGTCGAGCATTATTCTTTGAATGGTGTGTGGCCTTATATTGCCATAAATGGACGTACACACACAGCGTAATTATTCCTTTACACGGCGAATAATCTTGGCGCGGATCGCTGACATGGCATGGCAAAGTTCGAATCACTGACATAGCACAGCTGGATCGAGGCAAGGACATGATGTGACAAAGTTCAACCTCCGACAGCAAAATCTAGAAGCTACTCAGTTTGAAATTTGTCAGAGGAATCATAAGATCTGGTTTGTCAGAGGATTTGATGTGACGTTCAAGCGTGTGTTATTTTTGAATTCTCGAACTCATTCCTAGGTCTATCATTTTTGTGCGCCGTGTTCTTGGTTTCGCTGAGCGCAGTGAGCGCTGCTTGTGTAAGCGGCGTTGTGGGCTGTGGTTTATGCGTCTACGAGCGGTTGCGGCATTGCGAGCGCCATTGCGAGCGGCAGTTTATGCGAGTGGCAGTTTGTGCGAGCGGCGCTACGAGCAGTTGCGGTGTTGCGAGCGGCGCTACGAGTAGTTGCGGTGTTGCGAGCGGCACTGTCTTTGGTGTGGCTACCGCTTCCTCTTGATATTCGGCACTTGTGCTTCCTGGTATGTTCACCATGGAATGGCTTAGGACCACATTTAGAAATGGCATGAGGCCACATGCCATCTTGGGCCCTTGCAATTTCATGGCTAGCGTATTGTCATGTATGTTTTTACTTGCCTGCAGTTGTGTGTATATCAAGATGGCATGAGGCCTCATGCCAATTTTGTGAATGCGAAATTTCACGTGGGTGTCAATAGCATGTTTGAATAATGGCATGTGGCCTCATGCTATTGAGGTTGTTTGGTATGTTATGATTTAGGCCATTCTCCAATCATTTTTTGTATGGTCTTAACTTCTTTTCTGCACTTTCAAAATGGCCTTCAGGGTTGGGGAAAAGGTTTACATTTTGAATGGTGGGAAGAGAGTTGCAAAAGGGACCCTTGTGTCTATGGATCGGAACTTTGTTATACACTGTCAAAGGCTTAGGGAAGGCAATCCTGCTGTATCAGTAGAGACTGTCTTCGATGGGAATGTGGTCGCTATTGAACGAGGAGAGATGGTCGTCGGGGTAAATGTTGTTGTTGCCTTGAAAAATCTTCAGAAGAAAGCAGATGTTGGGGACAGCGCAAGTGCGACGCATGTTCCCTCTGTGGATCTTAAGAACCGTGCTACATGGATTCAGGCAAAAGTGTTTCTAAACAACCCCGAGGGGGAGGTGGTAGCTGAGGGCTTAGCCACAGTTGTCGATCCAAGAGATGCGGTTGCTAATCAAGAATTGGGCTGGGATGATATTGGAGTTGCGATTTTAGAGGTTGTTGACACAGAAGAAAACAGTCTGACTATTGGAAGCATTGTGCGGTGGAAATTGAGGCACTTAGTGTTTGAGAATGTGAAGGATTCACAATCAAACACCACTACAACTGATGACAGAACATCTCTTCATGGGAAAAGAAAGTACACCTTCCTAAAGTGCAGCCAAAGGGATCTGAGCAACGAACCGAAAAGGCAGAAAATGGCGATGGAGGTTCGAATGGTCTCGACAGTTGCTTGTTGCAAGAGGAGGTGCTGTCAACATGCTGATTGGGATGCTATTGAAGAGGAGAGAGCAAGATACAAGACATTGTCCTGGAAGGCAGCTCGCAATTTTGTGTATGAGGCATTACGGTCATCTGTTGATGCTTCAGAACATCAGGTGGGGGGCATGGTCTTCCAGAGGGGTTTGGTCTGCATGAAGGCATGGAGAATCATTTATGGAGTCCCTCAAACCACATTCTACAGAATCAAAACTGAGTTCGAGGAACAAAGGGTTCAACAGGCAGTCCATGGGAACGACGGTACGCACAAAACCAGGGGTCATGTTGTATATGGAGAGGCAATCTTCAAGAGGTTTGTCGAGACATGTAGCGAGCAGCAACCACATAAAACCCGCCTCTTGGAAGATGGAACACGAGACACCTAACGAGTTCTCCCTTCCATGTATACCAAGGGGGCCATATTGGAAGATGTGAATCGGGAACTCCAGAGTAATGGCTACAGGAAGCTGAGCCAATCTAGATTTAGTAGATTGTGGAGCAACAGGTTCAGGGATGTGAGTATAGGAAAGTACTCCAGCTTTTCAAAGTGTGACGAGTGCACTGCTATCAAAATGGCTTTGTCGAAGAATTCTTGCAGCGCTCAAGAGCGAGAGACGTTGGTTAGAAGGCGGCTCGACCACAACATCGAGCAGAGAAGCTGCAGGACTGCATATTATCATAACAGGATTCTCTCCATGGAGAGACCTAACTCTTACCTCTGCATCATCCACGACAAAATGGACCAGAAAAAGACGTGCTTACCTCGACTCAATCCTGCCCCCAAGGCAATCTCTTCATCCATGCAGCTGCCTGTGTCTCTGTTTGGCATAATCGCTCATAGGCATGGTGCCCAGAACTATGGGAACTTCTTTGTACCTCTATGGGGTGGCGGGGGTGCAAACATGATGATTGCGTCCCTAGCAAAACACTTAAGGTCTCTGCAAAGTGCGCAGACTGAGCTGAACGGCCAACCCTTGCATAAGGCCCTTGTCGATCGAACCCCATACAGGGTTCAGCTGGAGGAGGAGCAAAGGCTTGCAGTATCGCGTGGGGCCCCATGCCATCCCAGTGAATATGTTGGCCGTCAGATTGTAGGGTTATCACGTGAGGCCTCATGCCATTCCGACGAGGCTGGTCGCCCGGTGAATGCACAGCCTCATCCAAACGAAGCAGAATCTCAAGGAAGTTCTTGCGGCCGATGTGGCCTTCCACCCCATCTTCTGCTCCAAACAGACAATGCTGGCAGTGAGAACAAAAACATGTACGTCTTCACGTACTTGGCGATGCTTGTTGCCAAAGGCATATTTGAAACGGTTACACTTGGCTTTCTCATGGTTGGGCACACTCATGAAGACGTCGATGCCATGTTCAGTCACCTGGCAGAGTCCCTCCGGCGATCCAATGTCCTCACCCTCCCACAACTCTACGATGAATTCCAAAATTGCATCAAAGGCACTGTTGAAGCTACACTTCTGACAGAGGTTCCAGACTTTAAGGGGTTTGTAAGAGGCTACATCAGGGACGGATCCGAAACGCTGATTGGCCACTCCAAGCCTCTTCAGTTTCATTTCAACATGTGTGACGGTGCTCCAGTGATGAGGTACAAGATGAGAGAATGGGACACAGTGTGGCTGCCAGTGGACGGCATTGAACTCTTCAAGAGAGATCCCATAACTGGGGAACCTATGATTCCTCAGGGTTCCCCACGGCCGATGCACCCGGATGGACTCAAAGACCAGGAAAGTATAGTGGCCGGGATTAGACAGCATATTGCCTTCTGGAAGAGGGGGTTGGTGTTTGGTGGAGAATCCTATTTTCAGAGGTGCAAGCCTTTGCTCGAATACTGGGAGAAGATTATATCTGCTATCCAAAATGGGCCGGTTGTATATGAAGAATTGGAAGAGTCCTTTTGGCCAGAACCCAGAGCACCAGATAGTAGCGGAACAATGTCCTCTGGAAATGCAGTGACAGATAACGATGTTGAGGATCACTATTGTGGGCCGAGGAACAAGAAGCCGGATTCAGCATTCAATTCAGTACAGGTCTGCAAAGGAATGGTCGTGCTTGTCAGACCCAGTAATAAAAAACAAATGATATGGGTGGGGCGCTGCATCACTGATGCAGAGGAGGACGCGGAAACTAACTCCTTCAATGTAACTGTGGAGTGGTTCAAGCCAAGTTCTGGATATACGAACGATTGCCTAGAAAAGAGATGGGTGCTGAATCCAAGGGATCCCAGCATGAGCATATCGGTGGATAATGTTGTGCATGGTTGGATGCGGAAGCAGAGTGCCACCATCACCTTGCCAGACCATGCAAGAGATGCAGCAAGAGCATTCATAACCCGGGTTCAAGGTGAGATTCATGAATATTCCTTTACTAAGTTTCTAATGTATTTTATTTCAAGGTGAACAATCCGAATCTGAATCAGAGGAGGCGTGATGGCATATGGCCTTACGCCATTCCTAGGTGAGATGATACAAATAACAAGTATAAATTCTTAGTTGTTCTAGCAAATCTTACTTAAAGTTCAAGGTGAACAAGCCGAATATGAATTCATCGGATTGTTATCACAAATTGCGAGGTGATGGCATGAGGCGATACGCCATTTGAGAGTGGTAGCCATTCCTATATGAGGTGAGTGAAGTATTTATTAGAAATACCTCATTCAATTGTGCACTTCTAAGTCTTGGTCCACTCAGTACTGTTTGCATGTTTTTATTTTAATTCTTTCTCTAAAATGTTATTTAGCATGTGGCTTCATGCCATTGCTCTCCACAATCATGCATTGAATTTCTATCCTTGCATAATACTTCTCCATATATATAGCATGTGCGCACATGTGATATGGTTCATTAGGCCTGATATAGTGTGTGAGGTAAAACAAAGATGATGTGACATATGCATTTACCAATCACACGTGCATAAATCTAATAATATGGCGTGTGGCCCATATTAATGGCACATAAACCCATATTGTGGGCTTACGTGCTTTATGTACCATCATTCCCTTGCAGCGTGTGTGTTGGTTTCCTTTTATAACACAACGAACTCCATATTTTAGGGTGAAGAGCGTTCTCATGGCAAGCACAAAATCTGTAAGTGAGGCAGAAAAGGAGACGGAGAAGGAGATAGGTGAAGATGTAGAATATATAAGTCTTCCACACTCCCCGTACTATACTCCAGGTGATCATTTTTCTGAACAAACGGCAACATTAACAACTATCGAGAACGCCCCAGTAACGTCAGAGACAACAATCCAAAGCAAAACAACTGACCCGGAGAAGGATGATAGTACCGCTGAGAGTACCAAAAAGGAGGTGTCCACTAGCGCTTAGGCTTATAATGGCGTGTGCCCTCATGCCATTTACTTGATCACTAAATACCTTTTTCCCTTTGCACTAGTATATCTTAATACCGGTTTGAGAAATAGAATGGCATGTGCCCTCAGGCCTTTTACTAAATCACCTTTGAAAGAAATGCAAGCCTCTATGTCGTAAAAAAAAGGTACTAGAGAAATTCCTTAATAATATGAATGTTATTTAGTTTCATGAAAATACACTAAGGGTCAAATGAGTTAAATGACTTCTCCAGACTAGCAATGCCTCTTGCTACACCTTCACAATTAGATTCGTTAGAAAAAGATAACATTGAATAATATCTAAATGTTCTCACCATTAAGTTATATGTCTGGCTAATAGGAATGATGTTCATCTTGGAAAGCTCACCACACGCTCAATGAACAAACAAATAGTGTGTGCGCGCATGCCATCGCTCTTCTTTAGCTTCAGATTCGGCTTGTTCACCTTGACAATGAGATTTATTATACAACTAGATGGACTCAGTCTGGACATAAGGTCACCGCGCTAGTCACCATGCCCCAGATATGTCTAGCCCCTGGACAAAAAACATATAATTTCACGTCATTTTCAAATACTTGAAAATTTGTACCTAGTCCCATTTTACTGAATAAATCCCACTTTAACGAAATAGAGCTTCTAAGTGAGATTGGTAAGTTGGGGGGAACAAATACCCTAGTTGAAGGTGCTAACTTCAAAAGGGGTGGCCCATGGGGCCAAGCATGGAGGAGCCCATGCATGATCACAGATATGTCAAGTGAGAGGACTTGGCAGTGTGGGGGAACTAGGTTCCTAAGCTGTGATCTGTAGCGCGCTATAAAAATAAGTTGGTGCACCGGCGTGGGGATGTAAGCAACCAAAGGGAACGACTTGAGAGACGATCCATGGGGTTCAAATATAGAGGGAAAGGGCCCATGAACAAGAGTGCACCCCCTTTTCCAATCGGTTAAGGGTCTTGGGATATTTGGGGTTAAGCGTCCTTGGGTTTGAATAGTACTGGGCTGGGTGACCTCCCGGGAAGTCCAAACTCAGGAGCTTACATTTGGTATCAGAGGGGTCTTGGGTCCGACTCTGTTGGTTGGCTAGGGGAATCACACCACATGTTGATTGACATCTGGCTGGTCCAGTTTGCTCCCGCTGGGCTCGACCCGAGGGGTAGGGTGTCAAGAGAGCGGGGCTCTCGGGAGAGCTGCGGCTCTCAGCTTCCGTTCACGAGGGCGTGAACTTGCAGGGAAGCGTGGTGGATTGTAAGCAACCAAAGGGAACGACTTGAGAGACGATCCATGGGGTTCAAATATAGAGGGAAAGGGCCTATGAACAAGAGTGCACCCCCTTTTCCAATCGGTTAAGGGTCTTGGGATATTTGGGGTTAAGCGTCCTTGGGTTTGAATAGTACTGGGCTGGGTGACCTCCCGGGAAGTCCAAACTCAGGAGCTTACAGGGGAGTCACGCCAGGCATCTTGTGTGATGCCGTCCGTAGATGCATATACGGAGGTTGGGTTCGAGTCCCGACCCTCTAGTGCTTGGGTTCGAGTCCCAAATCACTAGGGCGTGGTGATAGTTTGGAATATGAGGACACTCATATTTCGGTGGTCATGGACTCTCAGTGGGGAGACTGGTTTGGGCACACCGCCAAGCGAGGGATGCCTCGCAGTCGTGATGCACGGTTAGATTGCTTAGTGTGAAAGCTCGGCATATCTAACTTGAACGCTTTGGTGTGAGTGGCACCAAGGACGTGGTGAGTGAGATGGGGACACCTAATCTCAGTTGCTATGGACCTTTGGCCGGAAGGGCTAGCTTGTGCGCACCGCCAAGTGTGGGGGATGCCCCCGGGGTCGTAGTTAACAAGTTAAAGGTCTGGAAGACCTAGTACCTATTGGCAAACCTGTTAAGGTGCCGAGGTGAGATCACTAGGTGATCTTGTGGCTAAATAAGGACAAGGTCCTTGTTTGGGTTAAGGAATAAGGTTCCTAGTTCAAAGTGTTGATTTGAACTATGGATGATGGTGTGGCTTGGTCAAGGTGACCAAGTGGGAAAAGCACCTTAGGGAAATGAGCTATGTCATTCCGATGGCATAGTGTGTCCAAGGAAAGTAGTCTCTAAAGAGACCCATGAGAGGGTCACAAAGTTGGGCCGAGGATAGAGCCCACAGCAGAAGATGCTAAAAGAGACTTACTAGGGGTGAACACCCTAGTCTTGGCAAAGCAGAGCCTTTGCTATGGAATCAAAAGAACACCTCAAGGAGGGAGGTAGAGATTCGATGTTGCTTGGTGCAACAATCAATGGATAGGAGCAAAAGATGAGTGGCCAAGATAGGGCCGTGGAATTCCTTGGAAGGAATCCAAGTGACAAAGTTAGGCGAGGAACACTAATGTGTTGGACGCTAACAAATTGCGGGAAAGGAAGTGTGTTTCCAAGGATGGATTCCGAATTGCTCCGATTTGGCGAAAGTGGAAGCTCCAAGGGAGGGAGCGGTAAGGTAGCCAAATGATAGGGCGATGGACAACCCTAGCACAAAGTGTGATAAATGGAACTTAGTGCCCAAGGTGGCACGAAATAGAAGAGAGGAAGATGGTGCCCTTAAGTAATGAACTTCCTAGGATAGGGAAGTGGAGTTGCACAATCTGTGCAATGCAAGGTGTTGGAGACACCTAGGAAATTGACTTCCAAAAGCCAAAAGAGTAAAAGTTCCAAGGTGCAAACATTCAATAGATGGAAATTGAGACTACTTGAGAAGGAGTAGTGGGATTGACTTAGAGAAGGGTCTCTAAAAGGTTTAGCGAGAACTAAACCAATAAAAGGAGAGAACCACTACATGTGGTCTAATCAGTCTCTAAGTTGGAGAGACTACCCTCCTTAGAGGATAGGCAAGGCATGGTGAGCCTTTGGTGTCAAACCATTGAGGCATATGCAAAAGGCATGGTGAGCCTTCAATGTCAAACCATTGACAAATATTGGCTAGGTGCCAAGGATGGAAATGGTAACATGCGAGTAACATGCGAGTGTTACTTTACAAAATGGTTTACCATTCGATGAGGACATCGAACTTCGTCTATGGGTGGTGGAGTTGTGAGACACAAAATCCCTAGGCCCCAAAGTGGAGCCGGAAAGGGTGCCACGTGGTAGTGGCTGAAGCGAGAGCCAAACAAGCGTAACACGTTTGGACCAAAAGCTCCGACTTGAAAAGTCAAGAGCAGGAGTGGAACTCCCAACGAAGTGCTCGAGGAACGAGCACGAAGCGAGCAAAAAGCAAGGCTCCAAAAAGGGACCCAAAAGGACCAACACATGACACGTGGAAGTGTCCGAGATGGACCCGAGTTGGAGTCCGAAGTGGAGTCCGAGATGGAGTCCGAGATGGAGTCCGAGGTGGACCCGAGATGGACCCGAAATGGAGTCCGAGATGGAGTCCGAGGTGGACCCGAGATGGACCCGAAATGGAGTCCGAGATGGAGTCCGAGATGGAGTCCGAGGTGGACCCGAGATGGACCCGAAATGGAGTCCGAGATGGAGTCCGAGATGGACCCAAGATGGAGTCCGAGATGGACCCGAAATGGAGTCCGAGATGGACCCGAGATGGAGTCCGAGATGGACCCGAGATGGAGTCCGAGATGGAGTCCGAGATGGAGTCCGAGATGGAGTCCGAAGTCGAGACCGAGACCAGGACCGAGACCGAGACCGAGACCGAGACCGAGACCGAGACCGAGATCGGGACCGAGACCGAGGCCGAGGCCGAGACCGAGCCCGAGCCCGAGTCCGAGTCCGAGTCTGAGTCCGAGTCCGAGTCCGAGTCCGAGTTCGAGTCTGAGAGGGTGAAAGCCCAAAGCGTTTGTCTCCCAGACCCTGGGGGGTTTGGTGAGCTCCAAAAGTATAGTAGGGGGAGGACTGCAGTGGAGCCAGTTTGGCCAGGAAAGGCCAGTTTGGCCCAGGAAGGCCGGACCCAGTGTTGGGTGATGAGCTACCCACTGGGAAGTCCAAGACTAGAGTGAACACAGACCGACAAGCGGGGTAGCTTGGTGAAGTGTTCAAGAGCCGGCTCTAGTTCCCCCGGGAGATCGACTGGCCGATGCTCCCAGTCCAAGTGTGGGTGGCACTACCTACTTGGATACCAGGCGTGGCTCAACGGAACCTCGCTCTAAGCCCATGGCTAGAGCACCCAAGGGCAGAAGGCGGGGAGAGTACCCAGGTGGCTCGCATAAGGCCACGGTGTTCCGAAGTGTTGCCCCAAAGGCCCAGACTGTGGAAAGGAAGAGGAGCAGTCCTCTGGGGTAGTGACCAAGGACACAGTCGTGTGGTGAGGAAGTCCCAGAGGACCGTGGGACTTAGTGGTCGGGCCTGTGGGTCTCGATCCAGTGGCAGTGTTGGCAAACACGGCCAGGGGCAGAAAGGGACTTAGTGGGGACTGACAGAGGGATATTGGGGAAGGCTATTCCCCTTGTCGGTGGGCATCCTAAGGATGCTAAGGAGTGGATTTGAGATGACCACTCACGGATGGTTTGCCTAGTCTTGGAGAGCCAAGACGGTGATGCAAGTGGTATTGGACTACCAGTGTGGCAAAGGTGATTGGGCATGGCCTTAGCGTAATGGGCTGCTATGTCGGTGGTACCTTTGAGTGTCGGTCATGGGATCGGACACGTGGAGCACTTGGACCAAGTGCAAATGTTGAGTGGCATGGATGCCATTCTCGGGGCTAGCAAGTCCCAAGTCCTGGATTGGACTTATGGAGGTTGTGAATGAGACTCCTCCAAGTGGTCAGAGGTGTGGTTAAGTGACTAAAGTAGAATGGAAAATTTAGTCGCTTATACTGCACTTGGTCCAAGTGCTCCACGTGTCCGATCCCTTGACCAACACCCCAAGGCACCACCAACATACCAGCCCGTTATGCTAGGCCATGCCCAATCACCTTGGTCACATCGGTGGTCCAACACCACCTACATTGCAATCCCATCTCTCCAAGACTGGGCTATCCGTCCATGAGTGGTCATCCCAGATCCACTCCTTAGCATCCTTAGGATGCCTGCAGACATAGGAAATAGCCTTCCCTAATATCTCCTTTCTGGTCCCCACCAAGTCCCTTTCTGTCCATGGCCGTGTTCATCAACACTGCCACTGGATCAAGGCCCACAGGCCCGACCTCTAAGTCCAACTATCCTCTGGGACTTCCTCACTGGGTGACCGTGTCCTTTATCACCACACTAGAGGGCTACTCCTTTTCCTTTCCACAGTCTAGGACTTTGGAACAACATTTCGGAACACCGTGGCCCTACGCGGGCCTCAGGGGTACTCTCCTCGCCTTCTGCCTTTGGGTGCTCTAGCCATGGGCTTAGAGCGAGGTTCCGTTGAGCCACATCAGGTATCCAAGTAGGTAGTGCCACCCACACTTGGACTGGGAGCATCGGCTAGTCGATCTCCCGGGGGAACTAGAGCCGGCTCTTGAACACCTCACCAAGCTACCCCGCTTGTCGGCTTGTGTTCACTCTAGTCTTGGACTTCCCAGTGGGCAGCTCATCACCCAACACTGGGTCCGGCCTTCCTGGGCCAAACTGGCCTTTCCTGGCCAAACTGGCTCCACTGCAGTCCTCCCCCTACTATACTTTTGGAGCTCACCAAACCCCCCAGGGTCTGGGAGATGAACGCTTTGGGCTTTCACCCTCTCAGGCTCGAACTTGGACTCGGCCTCGGACTCGGACTCGAACTCGGACTCGAACTCGGACTCGGACTCGGATTCGGACTCGGACTCGGACTCGGCCTCGGCCTCAGTCTCGGTCTCGGTCCCGATCTCGGTCTCAGTCTCGGTCCCGGTCTCGGTCTTGGTCCCGGTCTCGACTTCGGACTCCATCTCGGGTCCATTTTGGACTCCATCTCGGACTCCATCTCGGGTCCATCTTGGGTCCATCTCGGACTCCATCTCGGACTCCACCTTGGACTCCATCTCGGGTCCTTCTCGGACTCCATCTCGGGTCCATCTCGGGTCCATCTCGGGTCCATCTCGGACTCCATCTCAGACTCCATCTCGGACTCCATCTCGGGTCCATCTCGGACTCCATCTCGGACTCCACCTTAGACTCCATCTCGGGTCCTTCTCAGACTCCATCTCGGACTCCATCTCGGGTCCATCTCGGGTCCACCTCGGACTCCACCTCGGACTCCATCTCGGGGTCCTTCTCGGACTCCACTTCGGACTCCAACTCGGGTCCATCTCGGACACTTCCATGTGTCATGTGTTGGTCCTTTTGGGTCCCTTTTTGGAGCCTCACTTATTGCTCTCTTTGTGCTTGTTCCTCGAGCACTTCGTTGGGAGTTCCACTCCCGCTCTCGACCTTTCAAGGTGGAGCTTTTAGTCCAAACGTGTTACGCTCATTTGGCTTTCGCTTCAGCCACTACCACGTGGCACCCCTCCGGCTCCACTTTGGGGCCTAGGGATTTTGTGTCTCACACATTCTTAAGATGCCTAGAGACATAGGGAACACTTTTCCCCAATATCCCTTCTTCGGTCCCTATTAAATCCCTTTCTATCTTCGACTGTACTTACGAACACCACCACTAGGTTAAGGGTTGAAGGCTTGACCATTAAGTCCTATTGACATTTAGGACTTTCTTGCCATGTGACCATATCCTTGGTCACTACACAAAAGGACTGCTCTTTTTCTTTTCCACAATTCAAGACTTTAGAATGATATTTCGAAACACCACAACTTAACACAAGCCTTATAGGTAATCTCCCCACCTTCCACCTCTGGGTGCCCTAGCCATATGGCTAAAACGAGGTTCCAATGAACCACACCAGATATCCAAGTAGGGAGTGCCACCTACACTTAAATTGGGAGCATTTAACCATTTGATCTCTCAGGGGAGTTAAAGTTGGCTCTTGAACACTTTACTAAGTTACCCCACTTGTCTATCTGTATTCATTCTAGCCTTGAACTCCTCAGCAATTTTATCATCAGCCATCATGTGAGTATAGCCTTCCTTGTTCACATTGAACTTTCCTGGCCAAACTTGTTCCACTAAAGTCCTCCCCCCTACTATACTTTTATAGCTCACCAAACCCCCTAAGATCTAGGAGATGATTGCATTGGCCTTTCACCCTTGGACTCTGACTTGGACTCGGACTCGGCCCTGGTGTTAGCTCTAGTCTCAGTCTTGGTCTCGGTCTCGGTCCCTGTCTTAGATTCTTTCCCAGACTCTTTGAACTCCATCTCGGACTCCATTTTAGACTCCTCAGATTCTATCTCGGACTCCTTCTTGGACTCCATCTAAGACTCTTTCTCGGACTCTATCTCAGATTCCTTTTTAGATTTGATCTCAACACTTCCATGTGTTAATCTTTTTTGTGTCCCTTTTTAAAGATTCATTCACTGATTGTTTCATGTTCATTCCTTAAGCATTTTGTTCAGAGTTTCACTCCCGCTCTCAACTTTCTAAGTCAAATATTTTAGTCCAAACATGTTATGTTTGTTGGACTTCTTCAACCACTACCATATAGCACCTTTTTGGCTCCACTTTGGGGTTTAGAAATTCATGTCTCACAATCTCGTGATGCTGGTATTTTCTTGTTTTCTCTGGCAAATCCTAAAGAGATTAATTGTTTTTCAAAGATCATTTATTTGAAGTAGCAATTCATGTTGATGTTGATATTGAGATTTCTTCATCCACAATTTCCTGTAGTGGAGCTTGACTGAGTGGGCTTTAAAAGTCAAAGCCCTTAGCAATTGCCCCACAAAATCATTTGTGTAAGCTCTTAAGATTGAGTTTGGACTTCTTGAGAGGTCACCCAAACTAGAACTGCTAAATGTCAATCAACATATGGTGTGATTCCCCTAGCCAATCAATAGAGTCAAACATGAAACCCTCTCTAATACCAAATGTAAACTTATAAGTTTGGACTTCTTAAAAGGTCACCCAACTCAGTACTATTTAAACCCAAGAACACTTAACCCCAAGTATTTCAAAACCCTTTAACTTACTAACCAAAAGGAACAATTTGAAAGATGATCTATACAGTTCAAATATAGAAGGAAAAGACCTATGAATAAAAGTGCACCCTTTTTTTCAATCGGTTAATGGTCTTGAGATATTTGGAGTTAAGTATCCTTGGTTTAAATAATATTATGTTATGTGTCCTCTCAAGAAATCCAAATTCAGGAGATTACATTTGGTATTAAAGAGGGTCTTCAATATGATTTTGTTGGTTGGATAAGGGAATTGCACCACATGTTGATTGACATTTGGCAAGTCCACTTTGCTCTGGCTGGGCTCGACCCAAAGGGTAGGGTGTTAAGAGAGCAGGGCTCTCAGAAGAGTTGTGGCTCTCAACTTTTATTCACAAGGGCGTGAACTTGCAAGAAAGCATAGTAGATTGTAAGCAACCAAAAGGAACAATTTGAGAGATGATCCATGAGGTTCAAATATAAAGGGAAAGGGTCTATGAATAAAAGTGCACTCCCTTTTCCAATCGATTAAGGGTTTTGGGATATTTAGGTTAAGTGTCCTTAAGTTTGAATAATACTGGGTTGGGTGACCTCTCGAGAAATCCAAATTCAAGTTGTTGTCCTCAAGTTGTTCTCTTTAATTCTTTACAATTTGTTGTCACTACACTAATTGTGAATGTTTTCCCCTATCCTTCACATTGGACTCGATCTCGGACTCGATCTCAGACCCGATCTCGGACTCGACTTCGGACTCGACCTCGGACTCTGTCTTGGACCCGATTCGGATCTCGGACTCTGTCTCGAACTTGGTCTCCGATTCGGCCTCGGGCTTGATCCCAGACTCTATCTCGAACTCGGTCTCAGAGTCGGTCTTGGACTCGATCTCAGACTCGGTCCCATCCGATGAACTCTTTGTCATTTTAGTCATGCTTTCAGAGATCCTTTAGCCTATGACACTTCAGGGAGTTGGTTCCTTACATAAAAGGACTTGATCTTGGACCCGATCTTGGACTTGACTTCGGACTTGACCTCGGACTCGGTCTTGGACCCGATTCGGATTTCGGACTTTGTCTCGAACTCGGTCTCGAACTTAGTCTCGAACTCGGTCTCCAATTCGGCCTCGGACTCGATCCCGGACTCTATCTTGAACTCGGTCTTAGAGTCGGTCTTGGACTCGATCTCAGACTCTGTCCCATCCGATGAACTCTTTGTTATTTTGGTCATGCTTTCGGGGATCCTTTAGCCTACGACACTTCGGGGAGTTGGTTTCTTATATAAAAGTGCACCCCTTTTTCCAATCGGTTAAGGGTCTTGGTTCGGTTTAAATAATATTATGTTAAGTGACCTCTCAGAAAGTCCAAATTCAGAAGCTTACATTTGGTATTAAAGAGGGTCTTCAATCTGACTTTGTTGGTTGGATAAGGGAATTGCACCACATGTTGATTGACATCTGGCAGGTCCACTTTGCTCTAGCTGGGCTCGACCTAAAGGGTAGGGTGTCAAGAGAGCGGGGTTCTCAGGAGAGTTTGGCTCTCAACTTTTATTCACAAGGGCGTGAATTTGCAAGAAAGCATAGTAGATTGTAAGCAACCAAATCCATGGGGTTCAAATATAAAGGTAAAAGGTCTATGACACTCCCTTTTCCAATCGGTTAAGGGTTTTGGGATATTTGGGGTTAAATGTCCTTAGGTTTGAATAATACTAAGTTGAGTAACCTCTCGAGAAATCCAAATTCAAGTTGTTATCCTCAAGTTGTTCTCTTTAATTCTTTATAATTTGTTGTCACTACACTAATTGTGAATGTTTTCCCCTATCCTTCATATTGGCTTGTAAGAAAAGCTCTAGGCCTTCACTAAAGTGTCAAGAGTGACATTGGAATGCCTTCTAGATGGACCACTACCTAGCAAATAAGTGCTGGATTTGTTGCTTGCAGCAAATGCCTAGATAAGGTAATTGCTGTGGATTGTGGAGCTCATTATGTTTGCAAAGTGCAAAAAGAAACTCTACGTCCATCTTCTCTTCGGCTATTTTTAAGGCCTGGGATCATCTAGTGCAATTGGACGTAACATATCACTATGTCGCCTTGTCCAAATGATCATTCTTGTGGATCTATGACAACCACCTTTGAAACTTCTGCTCTGCAAGTGTGTACTACAGTTCGGCCAGGTCAACCGTCTTGCAATTGAAATGTCAGTTTTGAGGGACGATAACACAAGATGAAACTCAGAGCTGGGTTAACGACTGCCGCAGATTTTTTGGGAGGAGTTCCACTAGTCGAAGGGTGCTGGGCTGCTGGTTCTGGAAGTCAAAAAACAGTTGACTTAACATATGTTTAATGTTGTGTCAATTGTTGTTTGGCTCATTCTCCTGGACCTACTGGAACTCTTTTACCAGAAAATCTGCGTCAGTCATTCATCCTAGTTCTGAAATTTGTCTCTTGCTTCTGTCCCTTTGAACTGATATTTTAATTACAAGAGAGTGATCGTCTGGCTGATGCCGTGTAATGATATGTTTATTTTCAGTTGCGCTGGATAATCCGGAGCTCTGAAGATAGTCGAGGAGAAGATGGATGTAAATGTTTTTTTTCTGCATGTTTTCTAATGGTTTTTCTTCATCCAGAATGAAAGAGAATATGGGAATAAGCTTAGTGCGTTTGAAAAAGGTAACTACTACATTTTATTGTAGTTCCAACTAACCAATTTTTTATTTTGAGAATACTGGCGAAATTTGGCCATCTATTGGTCTTCAAAATGTTGTGTTCACTCATTATGCATTTTAATGTGGTCTTCTGCCTCATCATTGTGACATGGTGAATCCCGAATTGAAAAACATTATCATTCACTCCGAATCCATTGAGTCACAATAGTGATGTTGGGGGACCACATTGAAGGACCAATTTTTTATTTTGAGAATACCGGCGAAATTTGATCAGCAATTGATAAGTAATTTGTGTCTTTATGCATTTTAACTTGTGTTTCGCTCTTGAACCCGCTGACACGGTTAATTCCAAAATGAGGAAAGTGATCGTTTCCTCCGGATCCATAGTCAAGAGAGTTCAAGTGTGAAGCACATGCGGAAGTGTATAATTTTTAAGTGCTTCAAAAGCTCAGGTATAACCACTTTCTTTCTTTCTTTCTTATGTTGTCACACCACACAAGGCCTCACGCATTTCTTTGTGTGGGAAATTCTTGTTAACTTTTTGGTATTGTGGTCACCTCCAGGTAGCAGATTCCAGCTCTTCATGTGCTGGATATCTGTTGCCCCAATGCAGGAACCACCATTTCAGAAAGTATTCTGCAAACTTGTTAAACTCAATGCATGGTTTCTCATTACATGTTTGTTTGTTTAACAGGGGGGTTTGTATTTCTTAAGGTACTGAGTGGGGCTGGCCAACACATGACCATAGCCCTGTTACAAGGATCAAGGAGGTTCAAACGCCAGGAACCAGGCAGGCGCGGTCCATTTCCATCTCGGTCGCCCCTGAATCCATGATCCCATGACCGGGGACCATTCCTGGCATAAGGCTTCCGTCACATCCGTCTTCAAGACTGCCATTTTCCGCTCCACGGCTGCAGCAGCGGCTGCTATACTGGAGCTCCAAACGCAGGCCAGCGAGACCTCTTTCGGTACGTCTTTGTTGTCGAACACCTTATGATTTCGGCTTTTCCAGATTTCCCAGCAAGTGACTGCTCTAAGGACTTCCCATGGGCCTCCGGGAAGGTCAGCCAAAATCCCTAGCGGGCTGGAAGTGAGACGCCATCTTGGATTGGTAAGCGCTGGGCATGCCCACCAGCCCTCCGAGTGTCTCGTACTGCCGGCAACCGCACCCCAGAGAACGCTCTCCCATGACACACTGAGGGGCCATGGTCGGATCCGCTGCAGCAGCTTGATCACAGCACCCCAGATAGCTCGGACACGGTCACACTCCCAAAGCGCGTGGCGGGAGGTCTCTCTCGCCCCACAGAAGTGGCAGGCCGCGGAAGGAAGGTGTAACTTGGCCAAGAACGGCAGCCGATCTTGGAGTAGTAGCCATAGAAACGGCCTGAGGTGAGCTGGTAGTGGACCTTCCCACAGCGTGGTAGTGATCCAGTGAAAGTCTCGTGAACTCCTGCCTTCTTCGCTGCAGCCTGAAGTCCCGTAGGAGCAAGCGGTGCTTGTCGTAACCGGGCTCCCCAGACCGAGTAGGCGAAAAACTCCTCATCAGGAACATCTGCCACCCCAGGCCAAATCCACCTGCCAGGGTCAAATGTGAGAAGAGCTACCGGCTGCATCCGAAACCAGAAAAGGCGATGCCACTTCCCGGGTTCCGGCCAAGAAGAGAGATCTGGGTATTTTCCGGTGTTGACGACCCGTATCCGCTCTGCTCCTGTGAAGGAGAGGATGGCCGAAATCTGTGGCGCCATTATCAGGTAAAGTCGTCCGGGTAAGGGATCCAGCTGAAATAAAAAAACTTGGCGATTCTCGGCACTGCGTACAAACCAGATCTCTCTGCTGGTCACTAACCAATCCCCGGGGCGGATGGCCTGTTCGATCTCTACTGCTGAGAGTAGCTGGTCAGTAGCCTGGTCGAACAGCTGAAAGAAGTCGTGGAGTCTACGCAGGGATACTCGTAAGTGAAACACTTGCAGCATCTCCCTGGCTTTGTCTGCGTCCGAGGCTAGTCCTGCAATTGGTGCGAGCTGTCCGAACCTAGAAATCCCCACGGCCTGTAGCAGCCTAGCCGTGTCATCCAATCCCCTGTTTCCCTGTGCTCCGATTGCCTTGCCATCCACCATAAAGACCGCATTGAGGAAGACTAGCATAGCGTTGAGCTCCTCTATTCTTTCCAGGGGGACATAGCGGAGCTGAGATCTGATCACCTGCCATACCCGAAAGAGTTTCCCCGAGAACGTGTTGCCTGCACCCGGGAACTTTGAGACTTCCGGGTGAAGTAGCCATGCTTCATCTTGTCCCCAATCTCTGTGCGAGCAATCTCCTCTATCCGGTAGGATGCGTAGAAACCTTGCTCGAAGCATAAGTTTCCACGGCTGAGTGCCTGGTTGTGGGCAGCGAACCACCAGCTTTGCTAGGAGCGCCCGAGCTTGACGTTCGACATTGATGATACCAAGTCCCCCAGCTGCTCGACGAGCAGTAACTGATTCCCATGCCACTTGGCATCCTCCTCGCGCCGCTGCCGCTTTGCCTCGCCACATATACCTGCACAACAGTCCCGCCATCTTTTGTGCCATTCTCTTGCCAAGTGTCCAGCAGGAAGCTACTCTGAGAACCACCTGGTTGACAACGATGCTGTGGGCGTAAAGCGAGAGCTTGCGGGATGCCCAGTACTGCAGCTGAGAGTGGAGTTTCGTCAAAGCGGCTTCATCCATTGCTTTGGCGCTGTAAGTCACACCTATCTGGAATCCCAGATAGCATTCTGTCTGCCCCGGCTGAAGCCATTGCAATCCCCAACAGGCTCCCCAGCTAGCCACCGTGCCCAGAGTGAGTTCAATGCCAGCCGACTTCTGCCAGTTGATCTTTGCTCCAGCTGCCACATTGAAGAGTTCCAAATCCCGGTAGGTGCACTCTAAGTTGGCCTGATCTGCTTGCAATATCAGTGTGGTGTCATCCGCAAACACGCTGGACACCAAGTCCTGCTTCTGGATGTGGAAGTCACGTAGTTGAGAGTCACAATCTGGTAATTGCAGTCCTTTCAGGCCTCCCCTCCAGTCAAGATAATATCCGAGGGCCTCGGCTACGAAAATGAACAGATAGGGAGCAAGCAGGCATCCCTGCCTCACCGAGTGCTCCAGCTGCAAAGACGGGCCAACTTTTCCATTGATCAGAACCTTACTGCTGGCACCTTGATACAAAGTCGCCGTCCATTGCACGAAAAGCTGCAGTACTCCCAGTCGGTGCATGGCAGCCTGAAGGAATGCCCAGTCAACTTGATCGTAAGCTTTCTCATAATCCAGCAGTAGAAAGCAAACGTCCTGTCCCGAGTCACCAGCAGTTTCCTGGCTCAGGAGTAAAGAGGCAACGTTGTTGAACAGCTGGCGCCCAGGGATGAAGCCGTTTTGCACGTCCCTAACCACTTTGAGCATCAGCGGCTGAAGGCGGAGGGCCAGCACCTTAGCCAGGATTTTGTATCCCGTATTCAACATCGTTATCGGTCACCAGTTACGCAGGTAGGCAAGGTCTGCTCCCTTCTTCGGTATGAGAGTGATAATGCCGTCCATGTCTCCCTCAGGCCAGCATCCCTCCCTTCTGGTAGTTTCCCACTGCTGAAGGAGCACTGGGCCCAGCCATGACCAGTTAGCTTGGTAGAACTGGGGCGGCAGGCCATCTTCCCCCGAGGACTTGTCCTCTGGCAGTTCGTCGAGAGCAGCCTTGAGCTCATCAAGCATGAACCGGTGAAGAAGCAGGCCGGCCATGTCTGTGTTAATCCGGCATGGGACATGCTGAAGGACTTCCTCCAATATCCTTTGGCACTCTGGGGTCCAAGGTTTCTCAGTGAACAGCTCCGAGTAGAATCGGGCCGCCATGATATGCAGCTGCGGTAGATCCATGTGGAGTGTCCCAGCTTCGTCCTTAAGGCCAAACACCGGCGGTGAAGCGAACTTGGTGGTGATGGCGTTGAAGAACTCCCGGTTCAGCTTGAGTTCATTGTTGATCCAAGTCCCTTTTCCTACAAACGCTTCCATCTTCTCCCCCTCAAACTTGTCTAGCTCAGCTTTGAGAAGCTCCTTTCGTCCAAGCCACGTGTCTTCAGGATGGAGCCGAGTCAGTCGGCACACTGCCATAAGGTTTTCCCGCAAGGCCTGAACTCGCCCAAACGCCTTTCTGCATTTAGCCTGCAGAGAGCACCGAAGCTGGTCTGAAACCTCCTTCGTGAAGTCAGCCAGCCGCCACTGCCGGGACTCCCATAACTCAGCGAGCTTTGTTGTGCCATCTGGTCCAGAAAAAACCTTGCCCGGGATCGCTGGTTGCCTTCGAACTCCTGCTTCTCGCTGCAGCCGAATCTCAAGGAAGACGGGTCGATGATCCGAGAAGTCATCATAATCCGAGGACATGCGCAGGTGTCCCCCCAGGAGAACCAGAGACAGGTCAATGTAGATCCAGTCAAGTCGTCATTGAATTCCTCGGAGACGAGCTTCCTGGAACGAGAAGCGGGGGTCATGAGGAAGAACCGAGTCTAGGTCCCATGCGTCAAAGACTCCAAGCTTAACAATGAGGCGATCCCATGCTGTCCGCTCTGCAGCAGTGCGATGGTCTCCATCCAACCCCCGAAAGCGTGGAGCAAGGAGCAAGAGAGGACAGAGTGGACAGAAGCAGTGGAAGAATTCCTACAGCAAGAGGAGTCACCAGTCCACGAGAAGAAGCAAGTCTCCAGGAAGGGTGGCAAGGCAATCGAAAAGAAAGCAGGAGACCTGTCTGAAAGAGAGGAAGCTGAGTGCCCCAAAGAACAAGCAGAAAGAGATGGAGGAAACGGTGGGAGAGAGGTTCAGTCCAAGGACCCTGAGGGACCCAAGGACCAGGACGCCGACGCAGGACAGAACAGCAAGGAGGGCAAGCATGGAAGCGGAGACGGCTTAGAGAGGAAGACAAACGTACAGGTCCCCAATAGTGAGAGGGTAATGCATAATAGCAGGACTAAAGCAGTGCAGCTGCGGGACCACTTGCAGCAAGTAGTGGCGGCCAAGGAAGCAGAGCTGAAACTAAAAGCAACTATCGCGGTCTTCTGAGGTAGCTTCCCAACAGGATGCCTAGCCATCGACTGGCTCAACGCATCGCTGGAGAAAGGGATCACGGTCCAGAAGCTACTCCCGCATGGTAAAGGGTGCTACACAGTCGTGTTCGAGGATGAGGAGGCAAGAAGACGAGCAGAGGAGCTGCATGGAGTGATTGACAGCCAATGGGCTGTGTCTTTCCACCCCTGGGTCCCAAGGTTTACTGCAGAGGAACAAGCACGACTGAAGGGAGGGAGCTTTCCTCTCAATATCGCACTCTGGGATGTCCCGATGGAGATGAGATCACAGGACGTGGTGAAAGAGTTGGTGGAAAGCAGTATTGGGAATATTGCTTCAGGGCTGGATACTGTGGAAGCTGGCGGAGTGCTAGGGCCGATCAGGCTAAAAGTCTTTGTAGACTCTCCAGCAGAGACCCCAACGGAGTTGGCTGTATTGGGACAATACATCAGGGTCCAAACAGAAACCACAGGGAAAAGGTGTAGGATCTGTCAGAGGCTGGGCCACCAGGAGATAGCATGCACAGCGAGGACGGAGAAATTGGCCCTGGAACGGCCATTCGAGCTTCCAGTGGAGGAAGAAAAGGTGCTACTACAACGTGAACCAGCTTGTGCCCCACACATCAGGTTCCCGATGGCCCCACCTGTAGCAGGTTCGGGCTCTAAGAGTAGGCTTTTTGAAGATCCCCCAGTGGAAACCAGCGTGGAAGGCTTCCAGACAGTACTCCCCAAAACAGTGAATTTGGCGATCCGATGGATTCCCCCGAAGAGAGAGCTGGCAGCGTCAGAGGCCGGAGACTGGCTGGTCCAGCGTGGAAATGGGACTTTCCCAGAGATAGTAGCTCTCGGAGACTACCAGACTCGGATGGAGCGAGCGATAACAGAGTGGACAGGATTCGCAAAATTTACGGTACGGGGATTCTCTTGGGCCAGACACCGAGGGAAGCCAACGGCAGTGTGGACCATCTCCACAGAGTGGAGGGCGCAGCCGAGCACCAACAGGTTTTCCTGGAAGTATATCGCACCATGACGACCTTAACGTGCTTGACATGGAACTGCCGAGGCCTCAGTTCCACGGACAAGGGGCTCCACAAAAAAATCCAACTCAAGTCGCATATAAGGGAGTTGGGACTGGAAGGCGGGATAGACCTTCTATGCATCCAGGAACACAAGATGGACGCTGAACCGGATTACAACTTCGGCATGAGAGGGAAAACGTGGTGGAACGCAGCGGTAGCAGCCCGGTCCAGGCTAGGGGGGGGCACAGCCATTGTGGTCTCCACCAGATGGTCAGCGCAAGCGAGGGATCATGAAGTGTTGGTGCCGGGGAGAGCACAGCTCCTGGTGCTCAGCATACACTTTGGACGAGTAGGGATCCTAAACGTGTACGCCCCAACCAACAGACAGGCCCGGACCCGGTTCTGGGAAGAACTTCGAGTGAAAGCAAGAGGCCGGGCAGAGCATTGGCTGGTGATAGGGGATTTCAACATGGTGGAAAACACAGAGGACAGGAGAGGAGGCCAAGAGACCATCCAGGGCCAGGAACAACTACAATGGCTGGCACTGGCAGAACAGCTGGACCTCGTGGACCTGCAGCACGAGGAAGGATTCGCCCCCCATGCGCACCCCTACACCCGTCGGGAGTCAACAAGCTGTCAGTCACGACTGGACAGGATCTACGCCTCCCCTAGAGTGAGAAAAGATGGCGGGAGTCTCAAAACATGGCCTTGTTTCCCCTCTTTTTCGGACCACGACCCAGTCCGGTGTATAATCAAGCTCCAGAAAGACAAAGGTAAAGCAGTGCAGCGAGCCATCTCAATCCACACCCTGGCAGACGCACAGGCAGCGGCACAAGTTAGTCGGATTCTGGAGGGGAGCGAACTGGTGCTCACCACAGTACTGCAAGGCTGCTCGGACCAGCTGAGAGAGAGACAGCGGGCGATAAAGGGTGAAGTAATGAAGGAGCTGCGCCTAGCAAGGAAGAAGGTGGCAGCAGCTCAAAGGATGGTGCTGACGGCCAAGGACGCAGGAAGGTGGCAAGCGGCCCTAGATCAGAGGGAAGCAGAACTACAGGAGAGGGAATTTGCGGCTTGGAGCTCTGGAGTGCGTACTTAGGAGGACTCATGGGCGGTAAACAAGCGGCTGCTGAACAAGGCCTTCTACAAAGGTATCCGCCCAGTCTCAGACTCACCACCCATTCTTGGTCTCAAGGCAGAGGATGGAAAGTTGGTGGAGGATTAGCAAGGCATGCAGGAACTGGCACAAAGGTTCTACGAGCAGCTGTACACCGCACAACCAGGGACTACAGCCAGAGCCCAGGCAGCAAAAAAGGTGTTGAAAACTCTGCGGCATAGAGTCCCACAGGAATGGAACAAACAACTCGTGGCAGATCTCACCATAGAAGATCTCTGCAAGGCCTTGGACAGATTGAGTGATGACAAAATGCCCGGGGTAGATGGACTGCCCCCGAGATTCTTTCAGAGCAACTGGGAGGTGATTGGTCCGCTGATGATGGAGGCCTGGACGAAGGCACAGCAAGCAGGGCAGCTCCCGGCGGAGATACTGGAGGGCCAGATCGCACTGCTTCCAAAGAGAGGGGACCTTCAAGAGCTACGCAACTGGAGACCAATAACAATGCTCACCACAGCGTACAAAATCTACGCCAAGGCGATGGCGCTTAAATTGCAACCGGTGATGCCCATCATTATTCGAGAACAACAGACAGGCTTTGTACCAGGGAGACAGATTGCGGAGAATATCTGGACTTATCTCCTGGCCCAAAGATGGGCAAAATCCTCGAGGCAGAATGTGGTGGCGTGGCTACTGGATTTTGAGAAGGCGTACGACCGGGTGGACTGGGACTTCCTGGAGGACTGTATGAGATGGATAGGAATCCCAGCGCCCATGGTAAGACGCATCGCTCTCCTGTACTGGGGAGCATCAAGCAGGGTGGTCATCAATGGAGAAACAGGCCCGCGGTTTCGGCTAGGGAGGTCGGTGCGTCAAGGCTGCCCGTTGGCTCCGTACCTCTTCCTCATGGTTGCGGAGGCTCTAGGGGCATTCCTGGCGGAAGGTGAAGGAATCAGGGGCGTGGAGTTACCCAAGGAAAGACAGCAACTCCCAGGAACTCAAATGGTGGGAAGGGACCTGCTCGACAGCGCGTTTGCGGATGACACAACACTCTTTCTGCTAGGTACCAAGGCTAACCTGGACACTACAAGGGCCAGGCTAGAGGCCTTTAATGCAGCAGCAGGAGCGGCCATCAACTGGAACAAGTCAATAGGAATCAATTGGGGGGAATCTGACATAGAGGCGTGGGGACGCGACATCGACTTTCAGTGGTTACCACCAGGGGAGGACACACGCTACCTGGGAATTCAGGTAGGAGGTGAGTTCAAAGCTTCTACGCAGGACTTAGCGCTGCTGCGGAGGACCAGAACAGCGATTCAGAAATGGGCGCCACGGAAACTGGGACTGCCGGCAAGGGTGGTGGTGGCAAAAAGCATCGTGTTGCCATGTACGTGGTACCACCTCTCAGTATGGCCGGTTCTAGAGACAACATTCAAGTGCATAAGGTCCATGGTGCACACGTATGTGTGGAAGGGAGCGCTGGTCAGTGGCCGGACGATGGCCAAGGTGGCATGGCAGTCGACGGCGAGGCCACGAGTTTTAGGCGGCTTGGGGATAATTGACCCAAGCGACATGAGCAAGGCGCTGAGGTACAAAGTCATACTAATGGGCCTTCAACCGGGGGCCCAAGCTTGGAAGCTCTTGTTCAGGCAGAGCATGCTAGCCATCAGGCCGAAGCATGGATTCGCAAGAGTGTGGGATGAGGACCCCCGCTGGATGTTCGCGGAGGGCCAAACACAGGTGGTAGGGGGAGGCCAGTTGGTCCAGGGTCTCCATCGGCTCTGGAAGTCATTTCCAGTGACGCAGGTCATCCAGAATAGGGTAGAGGACTGGCTGAATCAGCCGCTGTTTTTCAACGAGTTGTTCAAGGCAGGAGACAGGACACTAGGCCGAGAGAATCACTACACCATATGGAGGCGGGTACACCAAGGAGGCTTCAGGACAGTCAAACAACTAGTTGGAGTGGTAGATCCGGATCCACAGAAATCGTCCCGGCGCTTCCAAGTTTTTGGGCCAGGGAAATGGCGGGACGTGCAGTGGGATCTACTGAAGCTACTGCGGGCAGTGACAAAAGCATGGACAGTGGATAAATGGCCAGCAAGAAGGCTACACACTGGGGACTTTGTGGCAATTCAAAGGGAGGAGACGTCGGATGGCGAGCAGGTACCACTTGGGAAATGGACTCGGGCATTCACGATGCCAACCCCAGCGTGGAATGAGGGGGAGATTGAGGTGTGGTTTGTGACAGACCCAGACTAAAACCTCGGTAGGCCTTTTCGTGTAGTGAGAGGCGACACACTCCTCGAGGCGGGGAATCCCCAACAGATGCCGCAGGTCACGGATGATGAAGTGAAAGGACAAATCCGGGTTCTAAGACAGACAGCAACTCGGACAGAAGTGGTAGAGTCACCATGCTGGCTAGAAGGAGAGGGACGGCTAGTATGGTGGAGGAAAGAGTTAATAGAAGATCTGGACTGGGACCCAGCAGCATGGAGACGCGGGGCGAACAGCTTCTTCACTTACGAGGTCAAGGATGCGCGGAACGGTTTGATGGTGAACAGGGAATTTGAGAGAGAAGAAATCCCATGACTGTGGCAAAAGTGGATCGCACTAGGAGTGGAGGCGGACCAGGTGATTGACAATACCGTGGCGTTCTGGAAACTACTGATCCAGGAAAAATCAAAGGTAACCTCTTGGCTCGTGGCGATGAATGGGCTGCCAGTAGGCCAGCAATTTCAAGTGGAGAATGCTCACGGGTGTCCGGAATGCGGGGAACTGGAGACGGTCACACACCTCCTCTGGGATTGTGACGTGGCCAAGGAGACGTGGCGGTAGGTAGCAAAAGCGACGAGGGAACTAGGGGACAAACAGGATTTCGAAATTCGAGAAGGGGATGTCACCCAATGGTTTCCAGAGGCAAGGGGACCATGCACAGGAGCAGCTTGGCGGAAGATCGGGTGTTGGGGACGCTCAGGATGGGGCACCCGAGTTAGGTGGGACGCGGTAGGCGCCGAAGTTGGGACTACAGTGTGGGAGGCCCTTGGACGGGCGAGATGGGAGGTATGGCGGGCTTCCGGGGTACAGGCACTCTGGGAGGCTCGGAACCGCAACCACTTCGAAGGACAGTGCGCTCGGATTTCAGCGATCATGGCGAATTGGTGGAGGCTCACACTGGCTGCTATCCGCTTGAGGGATACGATGCTCCAGGAGCATGGGAAAGACAAGGAGGCACTCACAGCTTGGCGACGACTATGGACTCCGTGCTACGGAACTGAACACAAGGGGGAGGTCAAGTGGAAATGGAGACCTTCGGACACGGTAACAAAGGAGGCTCGACGTGGCGATCTGGCACTGGATGCACTGCGGAGGCGACGACCACAGCAGCCACGATTGGAGGGCAGCGATCACTATTAGGTGGAGAATTGCAGGACAGCGTAGTTGAGTGAACAACGCTAAGGGATTCTTGTTTTTTGTATCAGTCCCTAAGGGACTTGGAGAAATGTACATACACGTTGCATCGACCCAGGGACCTATTTGAGTGGACTTGTTTTTAGATTGGGGGTCTCTGCCACTAGGCCACTGACCGTTATTTTGCTCCAAGATTTTATAGTTTGGTGTGCATTGACCTTTCCATCGAAACTGCAAAGGGACATCACAATCAGATGCGGGATCACAAGAAACTAACTTCACTAACTCTGGTTTCACCAAGATCTACGTAAGGAGTTATGAAATGAAAGGACCCTCTCTATTGAAATGTGTTTATGGTCCTAGGGGCATTGTGACATATCAAAGGATTTTGCATCAAGTTCTGTATTTGCATGTTTATCAAGCTACTGAATTGCTAAACCCTAAACCCTAAACCCTATACCCTAAATATGTGGCAAATGCTGCGTGAAGAAAGATGCCCTTTCTGGGCAAATGCTGTAAGAGGCAGATGCCGAGCAGATGTATCTCAGGCTAGCGAAGGGGACAAACGAAAGCTAGCTATAAACATGACGGGATGCAAATAGATTACTAGGCTGGTCCTACGAAAATCAAAAACCATAATTGAAAACATTGAAAATGCAAAAAGAAAGGTTTATAATATTTTTGAATTTTAAGCAACCAAAGGAATGTAAGTAGGGCATGTGTTTGTAAGTTTAAAAATGCCTCAACCACTTAAATTCCCAAGTAAATAAAGCTGTTTCTATTTTTGGTACAGGTAAACTTTATAGCGTGTGGGCTCATGCAATTTTGAACCCAAAAATGCACCAAAAAATGCTCGACTAGCATTATTCTTTGAATGGCGTGTGGCCTTATGTCGAGCATTATTCTTTGAATGGCGTGTGGCCTTATATTGCCATAAATGGACGTACACACAGCATAATTATTCCTTTACACGGCGAATAATCTTGGCGCGGATCGCTGACATGGCATGGCAAAGTTCGAATCACTGACATGGCACAGCTGGATCGAGGCAAGGACATGATGTGACAAAGTTCAACCTCCGACAGCAAAATCTAGAAGCTACTCAGTTTGAAATTTGTCAGAGGAATCATAAGATCTAGTTTGTCAGAGGATTTGATGTGACGTTCAAGCGTGTGTTATTTTTGAATTCTCGAACTCATTCCTAGGTCTATCATTTTTGTGCGCCGTGTTCTTGGTTTCGCTGAGCGCAGTGAGCGCTGCTTGTGTAAGCGGCGTTGTGGGCTGTGGTTTATGCGTCTACGAGCGGTTGCGGCATTGCGAGCGCCATTGCGAGCGGCAGTTTATGCGAGTGGCAGTTTGTGCGAGCGGCGCTACGAGCAGTTGCGGTGTTGCGAGCGGCGCTACGAGTAGTTGCGGTGTTGCGAGCGGCACTGTCTTTGGTGTGGCTACCGCTTCCTCTTGATATTCGGCACTTGTGCTTCCTGGTATGTTCACCATGGAATGGCTTAGGACCACATTTAGAAATGGCATGAGGCCACATGCCATCTTGGGCCCTTGCAATTTCATGGCTAGCGTATTGTCATGTATGTTTTTACTTGCCTGCAGTTGTGTGTATATCAAGATGGCATGAGGGCTCATGCCAATTTTGTGAATGCGAAATTTCACGTGGGTGTCAATAGCATGTTTGAATAATGGCATGTGGCCTCATGCTATTGAGGTTGTTTGGTATGTTATGATTTAGGCCATTCTCCAATCATTTTTTGTATGGTCTTAACTTCTTTTCTGCACTTTCAGAATGGCCTTCAGGGTTGGGGAAAAGGTTTACATTTTGAATGGTGGGAAGAGAGTTGCAAAAGGGACCCTTGTGTCTATGGATCGGAACTTTGTTATACACTGTCAAAGGCTTGGGGAAGGCAATGCTGCTGTATCAGTAGAGACTGTCTTCGATGGGAATGTGGTCGCTATTGAACGAGGAGAGATGGTCGTCGGGGTAAATGTTGTTGTTGCCTTGAAAAATCTTCAGAAGAAAGCAGATGTTGGGGACAGCGCAAGTGCGACGCATGTTCCCTCCGTGGATCTTAAGAACCGTGCTACATGGATTCAGGCAAAGGTGTTTCTAAACAACCCCGAGGGGGAGGTGGTAGCTGAGGGCTTAGCCACAGTTGTCGATCCAAGAGATGCGGTTGCTAATCAAGAATTGGGCTGGGATGATATTGGAGTTGCGATTTTAGAGGTTGTTGACACAGAAGAAAACAGTCTGACTATTGGAAGCATTGTGCGGTGGAAATTGAGGCACTTAGTGTTTGAGAATGTGAAGGATTCACAATCAAACACCACTACAACTGATGACAGAACATCTCTTCATGGGAAAAGAAAGTACACCTTCCTAAAGCGCAGCCAAAGGGATCTGAGCAACGAACCGAAAAGGCAGAAAATGGCGATGGAGGTTCGAATGGTCTCGACAGTTGCTTGTTGCAAGAGGAGGTGCTGTCAACATGCTGATTGGGATGCTATTGAAGAGGAGAGAGCAAGATACAAGACATTGTCCTGGAAGGCAGCTCGCAATTTTGTGTATGAGGCATTACGGTCATCTGTTGATGCTTCAGAACATCAGGTGGGGGGCATGGTCTTCCAGAGGGGTTTGGTCTGCATGAAGGCATGGAGAATCATTTATGGAGTCCCTCGAACCACATTCTACAGAATCAAAACTGAGTTCGAGGAACAAAAGGTTCAACAGGCAGTCCATGGGAACGACGGTACGCACAAAACCAGGGGTCATGTTGTATATGGAGAGGCAATCTTCAAGAGGTTTGTCGAGACATGTAGCGAGCAGCAACCACATAAAACCCGCCTCTTGGAAGATGGAACACGAGACACCCAACGAGTTCTCCCTTCCATGTATACCAAGGGGGCCATATTGGAAGATGTGAATCGGGAACTCCAGAGTAATGGCTACAGGAAGCTGAGCCAATCTAGATTTAGTAGATTGTGGAGCAACAGGTTCAGGGATGTGAGTATAGGAAAGTACTCCAGCTTTTCAAAGTGTGACGAGTGCACTGCTATCAAAATGGCTTTGTCGAAGAATTCTTGCAGCGCTCAAGAGCGAGAGACGTTGGTTAGAAGGCGGCTCGACCACAACATCGAGCAGAGAAGCTGCAGGACTGCATATTATCATAACAGGATTCTCTCCATGGAGAGACCTGACTCTTACCTCTGCATCATCCACGACAAAATGGACCAGAATAAGACGTGCTTACCTCGACTCAATCCTGCCCCCAAGGCAATCTCTTCATCCATGCAGCTGCCTGTGTCTCTGTTTGGCATAATCGCTCATGGGCATGGTGCCCAGAACTATGGGAACTTCTTTGTACCTCTATGGGGTGGCGGGGGTGCAAACATGATGATTGCGTCCCTAGCAAAACACTTAAGGTCTCTGCAAAGTGCGCAGATTGAGCTGAACGGCCAACCCTTGCATAAGGCCCTTGTCGATCGAACCCCATACAGGGTTCAGCTGGAGGAGGAGCAAAGGCTTGTAGTATCGCGTGGGGCCCCATGCCATCCCAGTGAATATGTTGGCCGTCAGATTGTAGGGTTATCACGTGAGGCCTCATGCCATTCCGACGAGGCTGGTCGCCCGGTGAATGCACAGCCTCATCCAAACGAAGCAGGTGAAGATGTAGAATATATAAGTCTTCCAAACTCCCCGTACTATACTCCAGGTGATCATTTTTCTGAACAAACGGCAAGATTAACAACTATCGAGAACGCCCGAGTAACGTCAGAGACAACAATCCAAAGCAAAACAACTGACCCGGAGAAGGATGATAGTACCGCTGAGAGTACCAAAAAGGAGGTGTCCACTAGCGCTTAGGCTTATAATGGCGTGTGCCCTCATGTCATTTACTTGATCACCAAATACCTTTTTCCCTTTGCACTAGTATATCTTAATACCGGTCTGAGAAATAGAATGGCATGTGCCCTCAGGCCTTTTACTAAATCACCTTTGAAAGAAATGCAAGCCTCTATGTCGTAAAAAAAAGGTACTAGAGAAATTCCTTAATAATATGAATGTTATTTAGTTTCATGAAAATACACTAAGGGTCAAATGAGTTAAATGACTTCTCCAGACTAGCAATGCCTCTTGCTACACCTTCACAATTAGATTCGTTAGAAAAAGATAACATTGAATAATATCTAAATGTTCTCACCATTAAGTTATATGTCTGGCTAATAGGAATGACGTTCATCTTGGAAAGCTCACCACACGCTCAATGAACAAACAAATAGTGTGTGCGCGCATGCCATCGCTCTTCTTTAGCTTCAGATTCGGCTTGTTCACCTTGACAATGAGATTTATTATACAACCAGATGGACTCAGTCTGGACATAAAGTCACCGCGCTAGTCACCATGCCCCAGATATGTCTAGCCCCTGGACAAAAAACATATAATTTCACGTCATTTTCAAATACTTGAAAATTTGTACCTAGTCCCATTTTACTGAATAAATCCCACTTTAACGAAATAGAGCATAAACTCATTAGCACATTGAATCGACTATACTGTATTTACCATCAACTGCTATTGAGGAACTAGGACCGATATCACTTGGGCGCACTGCTGATTCTGAAGGATTGGACATACGTTTCGACCCTTGCTTGGCACTATCCTTCCTCGACACTAAAGGCTAGAGTTTGTATCTTAATTCAACTGAATAATCTCTACTTACAATTTGCTTTGCGACCTTGTAGCGCACGTGGTTTTGACCCTTTATCCTATGGTGATTTACCATAGGATAACACCACGAAGCGGAACCTAAACCCTCTTTGTGCCACGTGACAGATGCCACGTGTCACATGCCACGTGTCCATGCCACGTGTCCATAGGAACCCGAGGTTCAGGGCCTTGGGCCACTGAACAAAGGAACGGTGCCAAACTCCCAAGCATGGAGCCAAGGAGTGACGGAACCGAACCACGGAGCAACTCCCGAGCATAAAGCCCAAGGAGCGAAGGGACAGGAGCTCAGAGCGACTTGGAACAGTCCTAGAGTAACCAGCATCCCAATGCTAGGACTAGCACGCAAAACGGAGCCAAACGGAGTCTGGCGCTATTTCGGCATACCGGTGGCCTAACGCGAGGACATGGGTACTCCACCAACTAGCATGGAATGGAACTTGGGCTTAGACCCAAGCCGGACGCAGAACAAGGACAGGCACGCAAGCGGGAGCTAGACTATGCCTCAGGTTGGTCGGCCATGCCCGACCTACCCACTATCCCTACTATACATTTGGAACCCCCCATAGCCCCCCCCCCTTGAGGAACACACGCTTTGGGCTTTCACCCCAAGCCTCCCTTAGTATCAGGAGTTAGTCTCTGGGACAAGCTCGAAACTTACTAAATATGGAATGTCCTTAGATTGCGAATTTGGACACGGGACGAACACCATTGTGTTCAGGCCGATCTCTACATTCCGTAGATATGCCAAATGAGCAAATCTGGACACTTTCCATAAATAGCATTTGGGACCAAAATGAGACTAACACAAAGGGCATGAAAGCGAGGGTGTTTGGCAGACACGGTAAGCTATCATTTAGCGATATTGAGGGACCAATCTCAATATCGCGGGGGTTCTTGATACTAGCAAGTGCAAGCCAATGACAGGAGTTTCTCAAACCAGGCCGAGTATGCTCAGCAAGAAACACATAGGGTTCCTACCTTATGTTTATCCGATCTAAGTACACGGTCATTGACTAGTTTCTCAACTAGCTCAAGTGGGAAACTGATAACGGGTCCAGCAATACCGACCTCCTGCCATCGTGGCAGTAAGGTAAGAGTGTCCGTAAGGACTAGTCGACAGGTAACTTTCGATACCCGAAGTCACATGCGCGACACTCTCCCCCCCTAGGGAAGATCGACGTCCTCGTCGATGCATACTCGAGTCTAGAATACCGCCAAGGAAACAACTCCAGAAAAAGTTCACGGTACTCACACTATGTGAGAAATGCACCAACTTAAATGAGTTAGGGGGCAACCTCTTTGTCTAACGCAAATGCGCTACCAGCTTAGACACCTTCCGGCCGTCGCCGACAAGGAAATGACCAACGGGGTCAGCCACCCTTGCTGCTCTGGGAGTCACCCAGCTTACAAAAGTGCGATATGCCCCTGCCCGCAGGAACATAGAGAGAGAAGCCAGAGGCCCCAACCCTCCTAAGCAAAGAAACCAAACCCGTCGGTAAGGTTTAGATAGACTATTGTAAACAGGCAGTTAAAGTTGTTTACACGGTCACGCCCTTTTAACGGAATAAGGAACATCGACAGAGAGGCGGGTTATGTGACCAGTCGACAGTAGCTACCCCATGACTAGAGATTTCAACATGCACACGAAGTGCCGAAGCCAGTCTGCCTATACTGGCCCAAACTCAAAGATCAATAGATGAACAATATCAAAGTTATAGACAATGATATCTTAGAGACTTAATTATCAGTGAGTATATCTTAGATTAGAACACAAAAGTATTCCAAGTAAGTGATCATCCGATAAACTAGTAGTATAGTACAAAAACCACCAAGATCATCATAATTGGTAGGCATAGGAATCACTATCCAACAAAATTCAATAGCAAGTATAGCATCAAGTAAACTCAATGATGAAACTTAACTATTGAAGATAGCAGATAGTAAACCAACAACTTACTAGAGATAACTCAAAGAACACAAAATATTATTGACTGACAAGCACAATGCTCGCGAATGTATCACCCGAAGGAAATAACATCCCAATCTATCAAAACTAACTCGAGCAATAGTCAACAGAACAGAATGAATGTGGCAAGACCAACAAACACTCGTTAATGCCAACTATCACACTAGCTAATCCGAATAGATCCCAGCCAACAACACCAAGGAACTCAAGTTGCCTAAGCAAGTGTCAGCAACATCCTACTGATGTCTCAAACCCAAGAGACCAATCCAGAGCAAACCACAAAGAACATGCAGTATTGCGAAAAGCCAAAAGCTATCAAAAAGAACAACTAACCACCATAAAAGATCATCAATTATCCCATCAAAAAGATATGCCAAACCATCGTCAAAGAAATAATCTACCATCCCAAAGAACGACAAATCATTCTATACCAACAATAATCAAGCAAAATCTTTTGATAAGGACAAACAACTATCCCAGATGATAGTCAATCATCACTAATGATTGCTAGATGCAAAAACCAACTTGAACATTGAAGCTAAAGAGCCAAAATGCCCTCCCCAACAACTTCTAACAAATGGAACAATGAACATGAAAACTCAAAGAACCAAAAGCTCGAAGAAGTTTATAGCTAAGTCTTGCCTAATAATGATCACGAGTCTCGCATAGACTAACTTCAATGCTAAAGAAGAAATCATAGTGCAACCCACAATATCCTCCTCAACATATCTATAACCCAAACTTTATAATGCAAAGCTAATGAAGAGCATTTCTGCATCAATCCAAAAGCTAAGCATAGCAAAGTTATGCTCAACAAGTGATCACTAAACGATCCTCCATGAATCCATCTATAGCAAGACGTAACTCACTTCATAACAAGCACAAGAAGAATCATCAATGATTGATATATTTCAACTAAAATCCTATAAGGATTCAAATATTCCAATATCGATCACTAACTCTTCTACTTATAGAGTTAGCATAGTCCATGACTAAATCACTTTTCAAGGAAAAGCCAAAGCTCAACCCTTACTAAATAACCTCGTCTAGAACACAACTAACTCAAACTTGCCACTCCGCTTGTTTGAACGTCAATACAGTTGCTAACTAGCAATTGTACACATGTTAATAACACAAAGCTACAACCAAATCATTAACATGATCTCTATCGAAACTAATGAAACTCGACATCAATCTTGCAGAGAGACATCTCATCCCACTTAAATCTCAATATGAACAATGTCAACGACAAGGCATCACTTCAATGCCACCAACACTAGAACAAAGCTAAAAGAAAACAAGAGTGAATCACCACTCAAAACTCTCTTGCAACCAAGCTAACCAAAGTCGAAGATACTTTAGTCAGTATCCGAGACTAGTTCTTCAACATTACTCAGGTACAGATAACACTTCCTCAAGGAGTGCATCACCACATCCAAGACTCAATGAAATCCAACACTATGAACTAAACGCAACCAAATGATACCAATAGAGGTAGAGTCGACATGCCAACATGGAAAACCCATGTAAGTCAAATGACACGATCCTCCGCAATACCATCCGGTAAAGTAAACCCATCACTGCTAAATCTTCATCAAGCGAAACAAGTGTCCAAAGCCCTTGACAAAGTCTACAAGCAATCACTAGTTGCAAAGCAACCAACAATCACTTGTCTTGCCTTTCACAAAACCCAAACACTAACTCATGCCATTGAGTTACACACTTGTCCAACATGAACGTAATACCCCAAATATGAGATAAAGGTTCATGGACAAGCACAAACTAAATGACCACTCGAATCCAACTCAACCGCGATAAGCTCACCAATGCATTTAGCCACTAGCTCTGAGCATGCCTTGAAGAGGCTAGCTATGCATGACCAACACTTAGCCGAAACTAAAGCGAAGACCATGAGATGGACTCATATTGGTACACAACCTCCTCATAGATAAAGCTACAGTATGGGTACCAACATCTCAAACTCAAACAACTAAGTTGAACATCACTATCCTCAACCAAGGTGCAGGGCCACCAAGACCAAGTCAAGATCAGTGAGAGCTCATTACTCTTATAGAGTCTAACGAAATGCAAGGTGCAAGCTGCCACCAAGCAGAACGCTACAGAAGAAAGGCACAAGGGTCACCTTTCTCAGAAAAGTGCAACAGCCACTTTTCTACACCAACTCCAGACTCTATCCAACTCAATTGCCTTAGCCCCAAAAGTTAGCATCCCTTTCGGGCCGCAACATACAAACTATTTACTAAGGTCTAAGCTAACCGAAGTCAACTCCAACCCCTTCACTAGTTTGTATTGGCTTTCGAAAACGGAATGGTTTTCGGACAAAGTGATAACAGATCAACTATTGGAAAAGTCTAAGAAAATTTGTGGAAAATTTCCATCCTAGAGAAAGAATGACTCTCAGTCCAGGAATACAAACTTTCAAGACTCAACCAACTTCCTCCTACTAACAACTTCACATAGGTTCACCTCAACACAAATTCTCATGACCCATAATATGCTTAAGCCTCGAACATCTTTTTGCCCATTCTTTCAACATCCAACACCGACGTCCGCAGAATGCAAAATGAACATCTAAAGCTTGATCATGGAGACCATATCTTCGGATATTCATATTGCACTAACACTCTTCTTCAACCACCTTCAAGATCCAATGTGAAGCCCAAACACTAACAAGAAAAATGACATAGAAAATCAAGCTCTAAGGAAAATCCTCATCACTTGAAATAACAATGCCACTTGCACTAACACAAATGCTAGCGATGTCAATGCATCAACTACACATTGTCTCCATCCAACAATCTACTCCAAGTGTTAACGGATCAACCAACAAGCCATAGCAAGTAAATGCTATAACCCTTTCCCAACACCTAATGGGCAAACTCAAGGAAACAAGGTACCAACTTAAGCTTTAGCATAATGGACCACCACCGAGAATCCAGTCAAAGCTACTTCAATGTTACTACATGTAAGTAGACTAGCATCACCATCAACCACTTTGAGGTTGATCATCGTTTAACCAAGCAACTTCGTAAACACATTGCTCATTATCACATGGATATGATATGGAAATCACAATGACTTGATCATCAATTGAGCAACACCATGAGCAACACCCATATCATTACTTCAAAGGTTTATGTGAGTATCAAGTGTCAACTCAATTTGACAGAATGCAACACAAATGCCACACTCTACCGATAGAAATTTACAACACCTAACACCACTAACTTTTGTTCACAACACAGACAAGCTCATGCCACTTGCTATCCGATCAAACTCAAAACTTAACCCAACACCAAGCTACTCAAGGAGCAATAGCTAGGTTCCCCGGAAAAGAATTGAGCATTGTAACCCAAGTCTTCCAATAGCGAGCCTAGACAAAATGGTATAGCGCTTCACCACTATCCATCCCACAACTCACCATTTGTAAGACCACCATAACCAATATGCATCAAAGTAAGGACTCTTGATTGCATAATGTGAATACGAGCAATGAGTGAACACCTCGTTGCAAATCATCTCTCCAAGAGAAGAAGATGATTTACGTGTTTGATCCTTCGTCCCCGATGACTCTCTTTTCGGTCTCATCTTTGACCAAACCTCAAGCTTGCTTTCGCACTGCCTTCAGTCCAATCCAAGAAAAGTTTATGAGAGAGCACGGCAATGATTACTTGAACCAATAGACTAATCCCTATAATCTTGATTGATCCACTTGTAATCATGCCTAGGAAGGATCCACTAGTGCCGTGCTTAAACAGCTACGGACCAGCCTATTTGCCACTCATAGCAAACCCAGGGAAGGTTTGCTTTTACCCACGGTACATGGAACAACTCAATCCCTTTTGTGAGCCCAAGCTCAAGCTCACAGAATATGGTACAACAAGGTAACCGAATCCATACCCAAGGAACGAACGCGAAGTCTTTGCACCCAAACGTGTACCCACTCGGATCATCGTTTTCATCTCTGCGTATGCAACGAGACTAGTTGCCCAATCTCATTGAATAGTACTCGCTGAGACGTATGCCCTCTGATACCAAATGTAGCGCACGTGGTTTTGACCCTTTATCCTATGGTGATTTACCATAGGATAACACCACGAAGCGGAACCTAAACCCTCTTTGTGCCACGTGACAGATGCCACGTGTCACATGCCACGTGTCCATGCCACGTGTCCATAGGAACCCGAGGTTCAGGGCCTTGGGCCACTGAACAAAGGAACGGTGCCAAACTCCCAAGCATGGAGCCAAGGAGTGACGGAACCGAACCACGGAGCAACTCCCGAGCATAAAGCCCAAGGAGCGAAGGGACAGGAGCTCGGAGCGACTTGGAACAGTCCTAGAGTAACCAGCATCCCAATGCTAGGACTAGCACGCAAAACGGAGCCAAACGGAGTCTGGCGCTATTTCGGCATACCGGTGGCCTAACGCGAGGACATGGGTACTCCACCAACTAGCATGGAATGGAACTTGGGCTTAGACCCAAGCCGGACGCAGAACAAGGACAGGCACGCAAGCGGGAGCTAGACTATGCCTCAGGTTGGTCGGCCATGCCCGACCTACCCACTATCCCTACTATACATTTGGAACCCCCCATAGCCCCCCCCCCTTGAGGAACACACGCTTTGGGCTTTCACCCCAAGCCTCCCTTAGTATCAGGAGTTAGTCTCTGGGACAAGCTCGAAACTTACTAAATATGGAATGTCCTTAGATTGCGAATTTGGACACGGGACGAACACCATTGTGTTCAGGCCGATCTCTACATTCCGTAGATATGCCAAATGAGCAAATCTGGACACTTTCCATAAATAGCATTTGGGACCAAAATGAGACTAACACAAAGGGCATGAAAGCGAGGGTGTTTGGCAGACACGGTAAGCTATCATTTAGCGATATTGAGGGACCAA
This sequence comes from Selaginella moellendorffii, assembly GCF_000143415.4. Taxonomy (NCBI): domain Eukaryota; kingdom Viridiplantae; phylum Streptophyta; class Lycopodiopsida; order Selaginellales; family Selaginellaceae; genus Selaginella; species Selaginella moellendorffii. The sequence goes on along the minus strand of NW_003314392.1, from coordinate 146,906 downwards.
TCTCAATATCGCGGGGGTTCTTGATACTAGCAAGTGCAAGCCAATGACAGGAGTTTCTCAAACCAGGCCGAGTATGCTCAGCAAGAAACACATAGGGTTCCTACCTTATGTTTATCCGATCTAAGTACACGGTCATTGACTAGTTTCTCAACTAGCTCAAGTGGGAAACTGATAACGGGTCCAGCAATACCGACCTCCTGCCATCGTGGCAGTAAGGTAAGAGTGTCCGTAAGGACTAGTCGACAGGTAACTTTCGATACCCGAAGTCACATGCGCGACAGACCTACATGGACAATGTTAGAAATGGTAAAAGGTTAGGAATGGATGTACTATTATTTACCTGATGGTTTGTCTTGTATGACCTTCCTCTGCTGCTCTTTGGCCACCTCAGGCTGGCCATCGTCGTCATCATCGTTGTCGTCGTTATTGTGATCGTCACCATTGTGAGGACCATCCAAGTCCTCTTCGTCCTCCTCTTCTTCGTCCTCCTCTTCTTTGTCCTCCTCTTCGTCCTTCTGCTCTTCCTGCTCATTATCTTTCTTTGGCTCCTCATCCCCCTCCTGCATTTCTTCCATAAGCTGCTTAGGCTGGATGGCTTGTTCTTCCAGGACCATCTTGGGAAAATCATCTGGCCGAGTCTCCATCTCAAAATACAAGACATCCATAGCCTGTTTTAGTGCGTGACCTAGGACCGTATCCTCACCTGACTGTCTTAACATGGTTTTTGCACGTTCTTGCACCCTTCGAAGACGACGAGATGAGAAAAACGTGGCCCTGACTTGAAAAGCATCCCTCATCCATTGTACCTCTCCATTGAGATTGGGGAAGGGGAGTCCGCCATAGGAATCTGAGTCAGGAGGTGGTGACTGGCTGCTTTCACTCAGCCCTTGATCTGCAATGAATGGCATGAGCACACACGCCATAACCGCGAGGCATTACCTATCATCTTTTCGTTGCCCTTCTTCCTTTTCGAATCAAATGCCTCTGATCCCGACGACTGTCCAACGTGCTTTCGCTTTTTATGACCACTGTCAGTTTGAGCTTGGCTGGTGCTTGCCTGTTTTGCCTTTGAAGAAGTGTCTCCTGCAAGGAATGGCATGAGACCACACGCCATTGCAAATATAATTTGTACCTCCTTTTTTCCTATTGCTTGTGTGTTTTTGTCCTTCGACGCGCCACCAGTGCGCTTTTCAATCCTCGTGTCTGAATATTCACAACGATCTATAATCAAAATGGCGTGAGGCCTCACGTGACCTTACCTTATGCAGGTTGTGAGCTCGACCCAACATGGGTATCTTCAACAGTAGCTGTTAATGCCGTTTCAGCATCTGGGGGTGGCCACGCTCCTGCATACAGAGCTTGTGAGATAACATTTAAACTTAAAGTGCGTACTCACCAGGTTCATAGAGAAGATACTGTTTTTCTTTGGTAACTGTAATTATATGCTCCATTGAAGTCACCTCTTCAATGGAGTTTGTCACCGCAACACACGGGACACCCTTGAGTAGTGCGGCTCGAAAGAATAGTCTGCCGCAGTTGTACTCGACAACGCATTTGCCCTTGGAGTGGGAAGCAGGTGACCCACCCGCTATTGCGTTGAAGACCCAGCTGAGCATTTCCCATGTTGCACCTGGAGCTTTCTCTGGATTTGAAAGCTCCATAGCCGTCTTTAGTTCCTCAGGCATGGGTAAATTGACCTCCCTCAGATCAATTCGATCGGCCTTGTCAAACGAAGCTGGGAAGTCACTCCAGTCCCACTCTGCTGCAGGACCAATAACAAGGGCGAGTGTGAAGATGCGGACATTCGTCGGTATCTTCTTCTTAGCCATTATCCCATGGATCTCCCGCATCTCCTTGCCTTTCAACTGAGCCTTCACCTCGTTCAAGGCCTTTCAGAACTTGTGATAGGATTCGGAGTCGTAGATCATATAGTGGATTGAAGATTCCACCTCCACAAGTCCCACCATTAAGTCAATGATGGAGCTGACTTCGTCTGCATGAGTGATCTCCTCGTTTGTGAAGGATTGGATCTTCGAGCAAGTGGCCGTGGAGAGGGTGAGCATTGACACTACGTAAGAGATGATGGAAGAGCTGGAGTTGTCAAATGAAGACATCGGCGAGTACGTGAAGGGGGCCCCCAAGTTCATACACGCCATCTGTAACCGGACTGCACTCGAGAGCCCAATCGGTGCATGCCAATGTTGCTACTGAATGGCATGTGGCCTCATGCCATTTTCTACTTGGCCTAAAAGACTTACCATTTGAAGCCGAATGGAGGCGTGACAATCGAGGCCGGACTCGTTGGCGAATGTGCACTGTGTGTGCAGCGGATCGTAGCAGCAAGGCTACTCTGCCACTTACAGTTGGAGAGTGGCGCTGAAATCTCCCGGGACGCCAAGTGGGCTGCGTGTGGGTGGCGGAGTGGGCGGCGGAGTTGGCGGCGAAGTTACAAACTGGGTGTGTCTTGAAGTGGACGCCAATGCACACGAGCGCGATGCGAGCGCGAGTGTGATGCAAGCGCGAGTGGACGCCGATGCACACGAGAAACCTGTAGAGAAGGTAGATGAGTGCGAATGTGAGCGTGATCGCGAGTGGGAGTGCGATGCGAGCGCGAGTACGAAGCAAAATGCAAAACTTAACCTCACATGCGCGAAATGTCACGACAGTTGGTAATCCCGCAACGTCATCATTCCTCGGACTTGGGCACCACCATTAATTTCTGGATCGCCGCGCGCATGCATGCACGTGAAATCCAAAAGAAATCCGCAACGTCATCATTCCTCGGACTGCATGCACGCGAAATCCAAAAGAAAGATCATGATTGGGATATCATTTAATACCCTCGCTATATTTATACCATGCATGATTGGATATTCCAAAGCATCTTATATTTCCAAAAATGCCAGATGTTCAACTAAATAAAGAATGGTATACAATGTCCTTCTTGATGACCCTGCAAAGAAGGGGCACATAGGAGTATATTCCTAGAATATTCTGACATGCGTGAGATTGTTTTGAGTTTTCTGGAGATCCAACCGTTAGATCGCAACTAGATTTTACAGAATGGTATAAAATGTCTTTTTTGATGACCCTGCAAAGAAGCATCTCGATCGGACACCACATGAGACCACACGAGCCTTACAATGTTTCAGGGGCATTTGCCATAGATCTGACCGTTATTTTGCTTCAAGATTTTACAGTTTGGTGTGCATTGACCTTTCCATCGACACTGCAAAGGGACATCACAATCAGATGCGGGATCACAAGAAACTAACTTCACTAACTCTGGTTTCACCAAGATCTACGTAAGGAGTTATGAAATGAAAGGACCCTCTCTATTGAAATGTGTTTATGGTCCTAGGGGCATTGTGACATATCAAAGGATTTTGCATCAAGTTCTGTATTTGCATGTTTATCAAGCTACTAAATTGCTAAACCCTAAACCCTAAACATGTGGCAAATGCTGCGTGAAGAAAGATGCCCTTTCTGGGCAAATGCTGTAAGAGGCAGATGCCGAGAAAATGTATCTCAGGCTAGCGAAGGGGACAAACGAAAGCTAGCTATAAACATGACGGGATGCAAATAGATTACTAGGCTGGTCCTGCGAAAATCAAAAACCATAATTGAAAACATTGAAAATGCAAAAAGAAAGGTTTATAATATTTTTGAATTTTAAGCAACCAAAGGAATGTAAGTAGGGCATGTGTTTGTAAGTTTAAAAATGCCTTAACCACTTAAATTCCCAAGTAAATAAAGCTGTTTCTATTTTTGGTACAGGTAAACTTTATAGCGTGTGGGCTCATGCAATTTTGAACCCAAAAATGCACCAAAAAATGCTCGACTAGCATTATTCTTTGAATGGCGTGTGGCCTTATGTCGAGCATTATTCTTTGAATGGCGTGTGGCCTTATATTGCCATAAATGGACGTACACACACAGCATAATTATTCCTTTACACGGCGAATAATCTTGGCGCGGATCGCTGACATGGCATGGCAAAGTTCGAATCACTGACATGGCACAGCTGGATCGAGGCAAGGACATGATGTGACAAAGTTCAACCTCCGACAGCAAAATCTAGAAGCTACTCAGTTTGAAATTTGTCAGAGGAATCATAAGATCTGGTTTGTCAGAGGATTTGATGTGACGTTCAAGCGTGTGTTATTTTTGAATTCTCGAACTCATTCCTAGGTCTATCATTTTTGTGTGCCGTGTTCTTGGTTCCGCTGAGCGCAGTGAGCGCTGCTTGTGTAAGCGGCGTTGTGAGCTGTGGTTTATGCGTCTACGAGCGGTTGCGGCATTGCGAGCGGCAGTTTATGCGAGTGGCAGTTTGTGCGAGCGGCGCTACGAGCAGTTGCGGTGTTGCGAGCGGCGCTACGAGTAGTTGCGGTGTTGCGAGCAACACTGTCTTTGGTGTGGCTACCGCTTCCTCTTAATATTCGGCACCAGGGGTCATGTTGTATATGGAGAGGCAATCTTCAAGAGGTTTGTCGAGACATGTAGCGAGCAGCAACCACATAAAACCCGCCTCTTGGAAGATGGAACACGAGACACCCAACGAGTTCTCCCTTCCATGTATACCAAGGGGGCCATATTGGAAGATGTGAATCGGGAACTCCAGAGTAATGGCTACAGGAAGCTGAGCCAATCTAGATTTAGTAGATTGTGGAGCAACAGGTTCAGGGATGTGAGTATAGGAAAGTACTCCAGCTTTTCAAAGTGTGACGAGTGCACTGCTATCAAAATGGCTTTGTCGAAGAATTCTTGCAGCGCTCAAGAGCGAGAGACGTTGGTTAGAAAGCGGCTTGACCACAACATCGAGCAGAGAAGCTGCAGGACTGCATATTATCATAACAGGATTCTCTCCATGGAGAGACCTAACTCTTACCTCTGCATCATCCACGACAAAATGGACCAGAAAAAGACGTGCTTACCTCGACTCAATCCTACCCCCAAGGCAATCTCTTCATCCATGCAGCTGCCTGTGTCTCTGTTTGGCATAATCGCTCATGGGCATGGTGCCCAGAACTATGGGAACTTCTTTGTACCTCTTGGGGTGGCGGGGGTGCAAACATGATGATTGCATCCCTAGAAAAACACTTAAGGTCTCTGCAAAGTGCGCAGACTGAGCTGAACGGCCAACCCTTGCATAAGGCCCTTGTCGATCGAACCCCATACAAGGTTCAACTGGAGGAGGAGCAAAGGCTTGCAGTATCGCATGGGGCCCCATGCCATCCCAGTGAATATGTTGGCCGTCAGATTGTAGGGTTATCACGTGAGGCCTCATGCCATTCCAATGAGGCTGGTCGCCCGGTGAATGCACAGCCTCATCCAAACGAAGCAGAATCTCAAGGAAGTTCTTGCAGCCGATGTGGCCTTCCACCCCATCTTCTGCTCCAAACAGACAATGCTGGCAGTGAGAACAAAAACATGTACGTCTTCGCGTACTTGGCGATGCTTGTTGCCAAAGGCATATTTGAAACAGTTACACTTGGCTTTCTCATGGTTGGGCACACTCATGAAGATGTCGATGCCATGTTCAGTCACCTGGCAGAGTCCCTCCGGCGATCCAATGTCCTCACCCTCCCACAATTCTACGATGAATTCCAAAATTGCATCAAAGGCACTGTTGAAGCTGCACTTGTGACAGAGGTTCCAGACTTTAAGGGGTTTGTAAGAGGCTACATCAGGGACGGATCCGAAACGCTGATTGGCCACTCCAAGCCTCTTCAGTTTCATTTCAGCATGCATGACAGTGCTCCAGTGATGAGGTACAAGATGAGAGAATGGGACACAGTGTGGCTGCCAGTGGACGGCATTGAACTCTTCAAGAGAGATCCCATAACTGGGGAACCTATGATTCCTCAGGGTTCCCCACGGCCGATGCAACCGGATGGACTCAAAGACCAGGAAAGTATAGTGGCCGGGATTAGACAGCATATTGCCTTCTGGAAGAGGGGGTTGGTGTTTGGTGGAGAATCCTATTTTCAGAGGTGCAAGCCTTTGCTCGAATACTGGGAGAAGATTATATCTGCTATCCAAAATGGGCCGGTTGTATATGAAGAATTGGAAGAGTCCTTTTGGCCAGAACCCAGAGCACCAGATAGTAGCGGAACAATGTCCTCTGGAAATGCAGTGACAGATAACGATGTTGAGGATCACTATTGTGGGCCGAGGAACAAGAAGCCGGATTCAGCATTCAATTCAGTACAGGTCTGCAAAGGAATGGTCGTGCTTGTCAGACCCAGTAATAAAAAACAAATGATATGGGTGGGGCGCTGCATCACTGATGCAGAGGAGGACGCGGAAACTAACTCCTTCAATGTAACTGTGGAGTGGTTCAAGCCAAGTTCCGGATATACGAACGATTGCCTAGAAAAGAGATGGGTGCTGAATCCAAGGGATCCCAGCATGAGCATATCGGTGGATAATGTTGTGCATGGTTGGATGCGGAAGCAGAGTGCCACCATCACCTTGCCAGACCATGCAAGAGATGCAGCAAGAGCATTCATAACCCGGGTTCAAGGTGAGATTCATGAATATTCCTTTACTAAGTTTCTAATGTATTTTATTTCAAGGTGAACAATCCGAATCTGAATCAGAGGAGGCGTGATGGCATGTGGCCTTACGCCATTCCTAGGTGAGATGATACAAATAACAAGTATAAATTCTTAGTTGTTCTAGCAAATCTTACTTAAAGTTCAAGGTGAACAAGCCGAATATGAATTCATCGGATTGTTATCACAAATTGCGAGGTGATGGCATGAGGCGATACGCCATTTGAGAGTGGTAGCCATTCCTATATGAGGTGAGTGAAGTATTTATTAGAAATACCTCATTCAATTGTGCACTTCTAAGTCTTGGTCCACTCAGTACTGTTTGCATGTTTTTATTTTAATTCTTTCTCTAAAATGTTATTTAGCATGTGGCTTCATGCCATTGCTCTCCACAATCATGCATTGAATTTCTATCCTTGCATAATACTTCTCCATATATATAGCATGTGCGCACATGTGATATGGTTCATTAGGCCTGATATAGTGTGTGAGGGCCACGCATGGGGCCCGCGATCCGTTGGCACGGCCGCGACCGGGGCGTCACGCCGGCCGGCCCCGTTGGTGCCGGAGTGCGGGCGGGCACACGGATCGCCACGTGGGATGCATCTTCTTCCGTGGGAAAAACCACAAAAGCAGGCGCCCAGGACATGGAAAAATGTACTTGGCCACATGGGCCAGTTGCGCGCACCGCCCCAGTTGCTCCCATGTGCCCAAGGGCGAAAGGGGGCCCACGGTCCACGAGATATGGCAACGGGAACAGCACAAAACCCATTGCAATGGTGTGGGACGGTGGAGCAACGAAATCGGGATCCGTTTCTGTGGAAACGGGTGGACTCACGCAAGCTTTCCAACGGTTCAAGTCCCACCGCAAACCGAGCCATGGATGTTGCCCACTCGCTCGAAAACCCAGCGTCAAACCCATCGCAATGGTGCGGGCCGGTGGAGCGACGAAATCCAGATCCGTTTCTGTGGAAACGGGTGGACTCACGCAAGCTTTCCAACGGTTCAAGTCCCACCGCAAACCGAGCCATGGATCTTGCCCACTCGCGCAAAACCCATATCCAGACCCTAGCCCTAGCCACGTGTCACGGGGACCGCCGGTCAAACTCATCGCCGCCGGTCAACCACCCCACCGCACCGACGGCCGCGATTGCCCCAACTTAAGCCCCACTTAATCGCACTAAGCGCTCCCCATAATCGCCCTTTGCTAGTTAAACCCCCTCCCCCACAAACCCAATAAATTTAACCGACACGAAATATGTAACGGAGAGGTGGTAGAGGCCTAGTGGCAGAGACCCCCAATCTAAAAACAAGTCCACTCAAATAGGTCCCTGGGTCGATGAAACGTGTATGTACATTCCCCAATGTCCCGTAGGGACTAATACAAAAATTGGGCATGCTGCCCAAGGCTCATGCTACCTAGTGGTGATCTCCCTCATCTAAAGTGAGACTAGGCCTGCAGTAGAAGCGGCTGCGGTCGTCTCCGTCGTATCTCGTCCAGATCCACGTCCCCCCTTCGTGCTGACCGCAAGATCGACTCCGGGGGGCGCCATCTCCAACGAACCTCCTTGTGATCTCCTCTACCAAAACATGGCAGCCATGCTTTTTGCCACTCCTCGAGCCTCTCGAGCTTCCCCCTGTCCCGGAGGATAGCATGGTGAAGCCGTATTGCCGCCAGTGTAAGTCTCCACCACTCTGCCAGTACCTGTGATACTCTGACCTGTGTCCCTTCGAAGTGTGCCCGGTTGCGTGCTTCCCAAAGGGCCTGAACTCCCGTCGCTCGCCATATTGCCCATCGAGCATGTCCAAGCGCCTCCCACACGGGGACTCCTACCTCCGCCCCGGTCGTGTCCCACCGGACCTGAATCCCCCAGCCGTGTCGTCCTCTGCACCTAATGTGTCGTAGGGCTGGGCCCTGGGCAGGGCCCCTCGCTTCCTCAAACCAGTGAAGCACATCCCCACTGCGGGCCTCGAAATCCTGTGTCACGCCCAACTCCTTCCCTGCCTTAATAATCTTGCGCCACACTTCCTTTGCAGTGTCACACTCCCACAGTGCATGCTTGACTGTCTCGATTTTGTCACACTCCCTGCACCTGCGACTCGCGTCGTCCTGGAATCGCTGTCCAACCGGAAGTCCATTGTTCACTACCAACCACGAGGTGACTTTCACTTTTTCCTGCACGGGCAACTTCCAGAAGTGAATCGTGTTGTCCACCACTTGCTCCGCGCCGACCCCCTGTGCTATCCATTTCTGCCACAGCTTCGGAATCTCCTCTCTCGCCTCCTCTCGTGATGTCAGTAGTCCATTCCGCGCTTCCTTGACTGCATAGGAGAAAAAGCTTCCTGTCCCTCGTCGCCATGCAGCAGGGTCCCAGTCCAGATCTTCTAGTAGCTGCTGTCGCCACCATATCAGTGATCCATCGCCCTCCAGCAGGTCTTCCGAGTCCACCACGTCCAGCCTCTTGGGTGAGTGCCTAAGCACACGAATCCTCCCACGTACCTCATCGTCCGTGACGTCCGGCATCTCTTGTCTCTCACCCATCGGGAGAAGCGTGTCTCCTCTCGTGATGCGAAACGGCAGTCCTATGTTGAGCTCTGGTGCAGCAACGAACCACACCTCAACATCCCCTTCTTCCCATGCTGGTGTAGGTGCGGTGAATGCTCGAGTCCACGTCCCTAGCGGACGTCGCACAGCATCGTGTTCCTCCCACTCTGTTTGCCGCTGGATCGCCACAAAGTCCCCTGCTTGAAGGCATCTTCTCGGCTTTCGTGTTGTTCACCACTCGGAGGAGTCGCAGAATGTCCAGCAGGATGTTACGTCGCTTCCAAGGTCCAAACACTTGAGTCCTTCTCGCTGTTCGCCACCAGTCCCTATCAATCACTCCCGTCAACTGCTTCATTGTCCGGAATCCATTTGCGTGCATTTTCCTCCAGATCGTGTGGTGTGTCTCTCGTCCTAGTGTCACACCTCCCTCTTTGAACAGTGCGTTGAAAAACAAAGGCTGGTTGAGCCACTCCTCGGCCCTGGTCGGTGGTGTTTGCTCCAGCGGAAAGGCTCTCCACAGTCGATGAAGGCTCTGGACGAAGTTGCCCCCCCTCACTACCTGCATCGGTCCTTCTGCGAAGAGCCACCGTGGGTCCTCCTCCCACGGTTTGGCTGCATTGTGTTTGGGGCGTATCGCTAGGAGGCTCTGCCGGAACATGAGTCGCCATGGCTGTCTCCCCTGTTGCAAGCCCATGAGAAAAATCTTGTACCTCATCGCCTTCGCCATGTCGCTGGGGTCGATGATCCCCAGCCCCCCTAGAATGCGCGGCCTCGCTGTAGATTGCCACGCCACCTTGGCCATGGTTCGCCCTGTAGCCAATGCTCCACGCCATACGTAGGTCCGCACCATCTGTCTCACCTTCTGTAGTGTAGTTTCCAGCACCGGCCAAATCGAGAGGTGGTACCAGATGCTAGGGAGGATCACACTCTTGACCACTACAATCCGGGCTGGGAGTCCGAGTTTCCTCGGTGTCCACTTCTGAACTGCGGTCCGGATCCTCCTGAGAAGTGTGTCATCCTGTGTAGCCGCATTGTACCGGGTCCCAACCTGGATGCCGAGGTACCCAGTGTCTTCGCCAAGGCGAAGCCACTGAAAGCCTATCTCCTGTCCCCAGGTCTCAATGCCTGGCTTTCCCCAGTTCACGCCTACTGACTTGTTCCAGTTTATGGCTGCCCCCGCTGCCCTGTTGAAGATCTCCAGCTTAGACCTTGCTGCGTCCAGATTCCTCGGGGTGGCAAGTAGGAAGAGTGCGGTGTCATCTGCAAATGCCCCGTCTTGCAGCTCTTGTGTCACAACTTGAGTTCCTGGGAGTTGTAGCCGTTCAGAGGGCAGCACCAAGCCTTTTACATCCTCCCCATGCGCGAGGAAAGAGCCCAGTGTTTCTGCTACTATCAGGAACAGGTAGGGGGCGAGTGGACATCCCTGTCTCACTGAGCGTCCCAAGTGGAAGGTCGGGCCTATCTCTCCATTCAGTGTGACCCGGCTTGCAGCTCCCCTGTAGAGAAGTGAAATACGCGAGACAGTCCTTGCCGGGATCCCTATCCTCCGCATGCAATCCTCCAAGAAGTCCCAATCAACTCGATCATAGGCCTTCTCAAAGTCTAGTAGCCATGCTACTATCTGTTGATTTGAGACGTTTGCCCACCTCTGTGCCAGGAGGTACGTCCATATGTTTTCTGCGATCTGTCGTCCCGGCACAAATCCAGTTTGCTGTTCTCTGATGATGAGGGGCATGACTGGTTGCAGCTTGAGTGCCATCGCCTTTGCGTATATCTTGTACGACGTGTTGAGCATGGTTATGGGGCGCCAGTTCCTGAGTTCCTGGAGGTCACCCCGTTTCGGAATCAATGCGATTTGTCCCTCTAGTATCTCTCCTGGCAGCATCCCTGTATTCTGTGCGTCTTGCCATGTCTCTAGGAGCATCAGGCCAACGTCGTCCCAATACTCCTCATAGAATGCCGGAAGGAGGCCGTCCATACCTGGCATCTTGTCATCGTTCAGCTGCTCCAGGGCCCGATGGAGGTCTTCCAATGAAAAGTCGGCCACCAACATCTCCAGGTACTCGCCGGGAACTCTGCATGGAAGAGTAGACAGCACTCTGCCTGCAGCTTCTCTCCTATCCGGGGACCAGGGCTGGGCCGTGTACAGCTTCTGGTAAAACTCCTGGGCCAGCCCCTGCATTCCCTGTTGGTCCTCGACCACTTCTCCATCGTCCTTCTTCAGTCCTAGGATCGGGGGGGAGTCGGTGACTGGACGGATCCCTTTGTAGAATGCTTTGTTGAGAAGCCGTTCATTCATCACCCAGCTATCCTCCATGGATCGGAGTCCGGCACTCCATGCTGCATATTCTTTGTCCCGCAGCTCTGCTTCCCTCTCATCCAGTGTTGCTGTCCATCTGGCCTTGTCGTTTGCATGTAGGACCATTCTCTGGGCCGCCGCCACCTTTTTTCTCGCCAGTCTCACCTCTTTCAGGACTTCCCCTTTGAGAGCCGCTTGCCTTTCCCGAAGCTTAGTGGAGCAAGTCCCTAGTGCCAAGACAAGTTCCCCTTTGCTGCTGTCTAGTGTTTCCTGGACGAGCTTCACTGCTACCGGGTCGACCATTGTGGCTTTGGTGATCTTCCTCTGCACCGCTGTTCCTTTCACCGCCTGTAGCTTGAGAATGCCTCGGAGTGGGTCGTGGTCTGAAAAGGTGGCAAACGCGGGCCACGTTTTGAGTCCCCCTCCGTCTTGTCGCAGCCTGGTGGAAGCGTAAATCCTGTCCAGTCGAGCTTGGCACCCTGTCGATTGGCATCTTGTGAATGGGTGAGAGTGTGCAGCGAACCCCTCTGCGTGCTGGAGGTCCAAGACTCCCAAGGCTTCGACTAGCGCTGTCCAATTCTTTCTCTCTCTCCCCTGTATGGTTTCCAGTGAACCTCGCCGGTCACTCAAACCCTCCACCATGTTGAAGTCTCCTACCACAAGCCACTCGTCCGCCACCTCTTGAGTGCTCTGCTGGATATCTGTCCACATTTGTGCGCGCTCCCTTCTTCGAGTGGGTGCATACACGTTGACAACCCCAACACGTCCAAAGTGTAGGTGTATGACCAACAGCTGTGCTTTCCCTGGGACCAGCACCCTGTGGTCACGTACCTGCGCTGACCACTTGGTAGAGACGATGATCGCTGTTCCTCCTCCACACCGTGTTCTCACTTGCGTGGCCGGATTCCACCAAATTCTCCCGTGCATGCCCAAATTGAAGTCTGGAGCCTTCACCATCTTGTGCTCTTGTATGCACAGTATGTCGATCCTCCCCTCTAAGCCAATCTCCCGGATGTGGGACTTGAGCTGTACTCTCTTGTTGAGTCTACTGTCCTCAGAGCTGAGTCCCCGACAGTTCCACGTGAGCACTGTGAGCGTGGTCATGGAGCAACATACTTCCAAGAGAAAACCGTGCTGCTAGGCCTCGCCCTCCATTCCGAGGAGATGGTCCATACTGCAGTGAGCCTCCCCCTGTACTTAGTCCAAGAGAAGCCCCTCACTGCGTATTCTGAAAATCCCGTCCACTCAGTGATGGCACGTTCCATTCGGGTCTGGTAATCGCCAAGCGTGATGACCTCTGGGAAGGCCGTGTGCCCTCGGTACATCAGCCAGTCTCCCACCTCTGTGGTTGTTAATTCTCTCCTGGGTGGGATCCATCTGACTGCCATGTTCACAGTCCGAGGAAGAACCTGCTGAAAGCCTTCTCCGTCCTTTTCAGCAATCGGGCTCTCGAACATTCTGGGCCGTGAATCAGGTCCCGAGAAAGGTGGTGCGCTTGGGAACCGGATGTGTGGAGCCTGCTCTAGAGGACGCTGCTTCAGCTGCTTCTCCACGGCCTCTGGGAGTTCAAAGGGACGTCCTGGAGCAAGCTTGGGTCGTTTGGTCGTGCACGCATTCTCGCTGTGCCCCGACTGTAGGCACCAACCACAGCGTGGTGCTGCGTTTTCCACCTGTATACGAACGTACTGTCCCAGGACTGCTATCTCCGTAGGGAGTTCTGCTGGGGATGAGACAAAGACCTTAAGTCTCACAGGGCCCAGAATGCCCTCCGCATCCACGGTGTCTAGTCCCGAGGCGATCTGCCCGATGCTTCCCTCGACGAGCTCTCGTATCACCTCTTTAATCCTCATCTCCATTGGGATGTCCCACAGTGCCACGTTAAGTGGGACACTTCCCCCCTTCAGCCGTGCCTGGTCGTCTGCCGTGAACCTTGGAATCCACGGGTGGAAGGACACCGCCCAGCTATCATCGATGAGTCCATGCAGCTCCTCTGCTCGAGCCCGCGCCTCCTCTGTCTCAAACACCACTGTGTAGCATCCACGACCATGTGGGAGCAAGTTCTTGATTGTAATCCCCTGCTCCAACGTAGCATTCAGCCAGTCCATGGCCATGCGGCCAGTGGGAAACTTCCCCCTGAATACTGCAATCACTGCTCTATGTCGTAGTTCTTCTTCCCTAGCTGCCACCACCTGGCTGAGAGCCTCGCCCAGCTTGACTGCCTTTGCCATCCCCTTGGCACCTAGCGCTGTTCCAGCTCGTTTCCCTGACTCTCCGGCGTGAGGCTTCGTCTTAGAGGCTTCTGTGTGCGGGATTTCCTTTACCACCTTTCCTTGTGCGGGGCAGCCTTCTTGTTCTTGCTCAACTCTCAAGTCCCCTTGCTCCCCTGGGTCCTCCGGGCCTTGCTGTGGTGTGGTCCGACACTTGTCCTCCACCTTTTCCCACCCACGTCCTGCCAAGGCTCCCTGTGCTTTTTCTTTTGCTGTGCTACCCTTCTGCTGCTCCTGGTCCTCCTCAGAACACGTTTCCTCCTCGTGGAGGAACTCCTCCACCTCTTTTGCCCATGCGAGGGCCTCCTTTGAACTACTTTGGGACTTTAACTTCCTACGCGCCACCTTGCGTTCTTTCTTTTTCTCCGTCTTGTTCTTTTTGGCCTCTCTTTCCCTCTCCTGTCCCATTCGCTTCATCTCCTCCTCCTGTTCTTCCAGCAGTAGCGCCAGAGGCTTCGCTCTGTTCCCCAGAATCGATTCCTCCTTTTGCGTCTCCACCTTTTTGCTGGCTTCCGGGATCTCCTTGTCTTGGTCTCTTTGTTGTTCCACTTCCTGCTCCTCTTGTTCCTTCCACGTGCTTGTAACTTCCTCTTGCACTTTAGCTTGTTGGGCCTCCTGGCTGTTTGTGTACTCTTGTTCTTTTGGTGTGACTAGTGCCTGAGTCGCGAGATCGAGGGCTTCCCTGAGAGCGGGGCCAAGATTTCGGTCTTCTCCCTTGGGGTGAGTCTCCTGGTGCCATACTTCAGCAGTGAGTATGTCTTGGTGGAGCTGAACTTCGTTCTGAGTGGCCTCCCGCAAAGCCTTTGCAAAGGTTCGAGGATCCCATTGCAGCAGTCCTTCTTCTGTCTGGTGTGGCATACATTGTTGCAGAACCGGTAGCTGGGGCTCACGGTCAGGCTGATGACTGGGAGATGTCCTGCTCTTAAGTCGAGATCCTACCGACTTCACCGGAGAGCCCGGTAGAGATGTTCTCACTTTGTTGGTCAGATCCGAGAGGCACCTGTGAGAAAACTTCTGGCTGAGTGGCCCTCTCTTGGACTGGCCTTGGCTTTCACTTGAGGCCTTCACCGGCTCCTTTGCCTCTGTCCTGTGTACCTCTGGCGTTTCCTTGTGCCCCCTCGTTTGGTCATTTGGCGTCTCCAAGCCCTTCTCTCCTTCTGGATCCGCTCTTGACTCTTGTGCATGACAACCTATTGGTATCTCCACAACCGTGGCTGCCCTCATTGCTGCTGCCGCTGCCCTAGTGGTGACGCCACTCCTGTTCTTACTTGGATTAGGGCATGTCCTACCTTTGGTTTTTCCATAGGCCGTCTTCCCCACGTTGAGAGCCACTCTACGTCCCATGCACTCAGTGATGGGGGTGAGGAAGTTCAAGTCTAGAGCTCTGCTTGTGGCCACCTCTTCCCGTGGTCCATCTCCACTGGCTAGATCTCCCGAGCCTAGGAATCCACTTACTTCCTGTACTTCTCTGTTCAGCGCACAGCTTTGTTGTACTGTGGAACCATGCTGCGTGGGTGGTGAGGCTGGTTGAGACGTCCCTGGCCCAGATCCTTGTGCCCTTGAAGGCTTCTGCTCTCCTGCACCGTCACTGCTCCTACGCAGCTCCTCTTCTAGTGACTTGTGCATCGCCACCCCTGTGTTTCCAGGTAGGATCACCTCGTCCATTGCTTCATCTTCTTCCTGTTGGTTCCCAAGACGTCCTGAACCGGGCTCAAGGACTGTATCTGGTGCTGGTGGCTCCTCCTTCGTTGCCAAGCTACTTCTGTGTGCACCACCGTCCTGTTCCAGTGAGACTAGCTTTTCCAGTGTGTCCTTTGGTGTGTTTGCCAGTTCTTTGAGAAGCTGATGAGTGTGCTGAGCCCTGAACATCATCTCCCTGGTACCCTGCACGACTTCTTCATGAAGATCCATGGCTGCGCACTCTGCAAGGTAGTCACTGTCCGTGTGGTGTGATTTCTGCCTCGAGCCTGTTTGCTCACTGATTGTGTGCTCACTGCTTCCTGCCGTGCCACTTGAACCTAGCTTCTCACTGTCCCCTGGAGAGCCCAGCGATGTCCTCTTGCCAGTGATTGGGGTTTTGCTGTTGGCAGCTCTTCCCTTCAGCATCCCTCCCTGGGGCAGTCGGATACTAAGGCCGCGGCCTCGAGTGCCCCTTCCAAGTGTGAACGGCTGAGGCTTGGCTCGTCCTCCATTGTTGCTGGGTGCTGGACGACGTTCCATCCTGGACACAGCAGTGTAAAAGAAAAAACAGAGAAATTCTGGAGTGATTCTTCCCTGAATCTCGCGGCGGATGCCCCCGCCGTCGGTAGCGGGGGCATCCGCCGTCGGTAGCGGGGGGCATCTGCCGGTAGCGGGGGGCATCCGTCGGTAGCGGGGGCATCCGCCGTCGGTAGCGGTAGGTCCCTGGGTCGAGACCCACCCGGAGCCACCTCTTTTTGGCACAATTTAAGTAGTGGAGGGAATATTCTCTCGGAATAATGGAGAATGCGGGCGTTGGGGGCCGTTTTCTCGCGAACCGTGCGTGCGTTTCGCGTGGGACTGGCGCCGTTGGGTTCGTGTTCGTGGGGGGCACCCTCCCCAGTGACAGGAGGTGCAAGGACCTCTCGGGGTTTGCCCCTTTCGCCCAGCGGTCGCAAGGGTGTGCCGTTTTCGACAAGGCACGCACGGTGCCAGCATGGCATGGGGGGCCCAGCCAATTCGGATCGATGCCCTCGACGCGGGCTTCGCCACGGCGCTCCTGGGGTCGCGTTCCAGTGCAGGCCCGAGCGCCAGTGCGGTGTTTTCCTTGAGAGTGAGATGCACTCCCGGCGGCAGCCCACGCATGGGGCCCGCGATCCGTTGGCACGGCCGCGACCGGGGCGTCATGCCGGCCGGCCCCGTTGGTGCCGGAGTGCGGGCGGGCACACGGATCGCCACGTGGGACGCATCTTCTTCCGTGGGAAAAACCACAAAAGCAGGCGCCCAGGACATGGAAAAATGTACTTGGCCACATGGGCCAGTTGCGCGCACCGCCCCAGTTGCTCCCATGTGCCCAAGGGCGAAAGGGGGCCCACGGTCCACGAGATATGGCAACGGGAACAGCACAAAACCCATTGCAATGGTGTGGGACGGTGGAGCAACGAAATCGGGATCCGTTTCTGTGGAAACGGGTGGACTCACGCAAGCTTTCCAACGGTTCAAGTCCCACCGCAAACCGAGCCATGGATGTTGCCCACTCGCTCGAAAACCCAGCGTCAAACCCATCGCAATGGTGCGGGCCGGTGGAGCGACGAAATCCAGATCCGTTTCTGTGGAAACGGGTGGATTCACGCAAGCTTTCCAACGGTTCAAGTCCCACCGCAAACCGAGCCATGGATCTTGCCCACTCGCGCAAAACCCATATCCAGACCCTAGCCCTAGCCACGTGTCACGGGGACCGCCGGTCAAACTCATCGCCGCCGGTCAACCACCCCACCGCACCAACGGCCGCGATTGCCCCAACTTAAGCCCCACTTAATCGCACTAAGCGCTCCCCATAATCGCCCTTTGCTAGTTAAACCCCCTCCCCCACAAACCCAATAAATTTAACCGACACGAAATATGTAACGGAGAGGTGGTAGAGGCCTAGTGGCAGAGACCCCCAATCTAAAAACAAGTCCACTCAAATAGGTCCCTGGGTCGATGCAACGTGTATGTACATTTCTCCAAGTCCCTTAGGGATCAAAACAACATTGAGAGCGCACTCTCGAAGAAACTAGTGAAACTATGAGCGCGAACGCCCGGTGCTGCTCTTGGGCCGTCCACCTCCCAAGTGACTCCACTGCGGAGCTTGAAGCCACCTGCTTCGCCTCGCCACTCCTCCACTCGGTCACAATGATGTCAAGCCGGACGAACACCATGTCGATCTAGCTCGACGTCGTCGCAGCCAAGCAGTCCAACTCGAGCACGATGACCCGGCATCGCTCATGGGTCACTTGCCTCCAAGGTGATTCCACTGCAGAAGCTGAAGCCACCTGTTACGCCCCAAGACGTGATGCTGTGTCTTGGAGCGCCTACCTCCCCAGTGTACTTCCAGCACTAAGTCGGTGCCCATTGCGAACAAACTCCAAGGCGTAGAACAAGCAAGGTGTGAGCCTCCTCCAGCTCTAGACTAGAGCGTGCTACCTTGCCTCCCACACTAGACAAGTGCGCTGGCCCCCTTCAATGATATACGAGCCCCCGTTGCCGGCATCGCGACAATCACAAGACTTGCAAGCCTCCGCGAACCTCCTCAAAGGACTAGCCCTGAAGCAAGAACCATGTGGGATCCCCTCCGCGAGCAAACCAACTCGGCCATCCGCCACTGGCCCCCTTTGTGACAGCACTTCCCTGTCACTAGATCCAAAAATGCGCCCATAGTGTCTTCCACGTCCATCCACCGCGGACACTTCGCTATGTCGGGATGACGTCCCGAACTGTCCTCCACCAGTCAACAAAGTTCCCCGTGTTTCCACGACTCAAGTCGCCAAGAACCTCCGACACATGCAGTTTCACGCTCTCTGTACCTCAGTCGCCACCTTGCATGGCCCGACCTAAGGCGAGAAATCCCGCTCGAAGCTGCGAGACCAACAACCGTCGCGTTTCCACCATGTTGCTGCCGTGCCAACCACATGCAACGAAGATCCCTGACACTTAGAGTGGCCGGATCAAAGATCCCGCCACCACCCTAAGTCCTGCCCTAACCGTAGTTAGGGCAAAAGCCAGCCAAGAACCCTAACCCTAGCCACGAATTAGGGCAGGTGAGAGCTCTGAGACCGTGAAGAATTTTTGCCTGCGCTTCTGGGAGGGTGTGAGGCTCCCTCCCAGCTATCCCCCTGTGAATTTTTGTGGAAAAATTCCAAGCCGTTCAGGAGTTATGAGCTCCCAAAAAACTTGAAACCATGAGAAGCGAAAAAAGAAGAGGAGGAGAGGAGAGCGTCCAGATCTGCGTGTTGCTGCTGCAGCCGTGGTGTTCCCAACTGCCCTCTCCACTCCTCCAAATCTCTGAGCCCCGAAAAACCCTAGCCGCCGCCGAAGAACCCTAAAAACAGCAGCGACCTAGGGCCAGCGAGATCTCCAGATCCGTGGCAGATCTCGCCGCGGCCTTCTAGGAGGATGAGAATCTACACTCCTAGAAGCCCCCCGTCGAAGGAATCGAGGTTTCTCCCAGCCGTTTGGGAGATATCGATAAAAACGACAGAGAGCGAGAGAGAAGGGGAGAAAGAGGAGGGAGCCGAGCTCCGTGTGTTGCTGCCGCGGTCTGCGATGCTTGTGCCGCCCTGGACGCTCACTCCCTCCCTCTTTCTCACACTCTCTCTCTAGCGCCTTCGAGCTCTCTCCTCTAGGTCCCTGGGTCTAGGTAGGTCCCTGGGTCGATGAAACGTGTATGTACATTCCCCAATGTCCCGTAGGGACTAATACAAAAACTGGGCATGCTGCCCAAAGCTCATGCTACCTAGTGGTGATCTCCCTCATCTAAAGTGAGACTAGGCCTGCAGTAGAAGCGGCTGCGGTCGTCTCCGTCGTATCACGTCCAGATCCATATCCCCCCTTCGTGCTGACCGCAAGATCGACTCCGGGGGGCGCCATCTCCAACGAACCTCCTTGTGATCTCCTCTACCAAAACATGGCAGCCATGCTTTTTGCCACTCCTCGAGCCTCTCGAGCTTCCCCCTGTCCCGGAGGATAGCATGGTGAAGCCGTATTGCCGCCAGTGTAAGTCTCCACCACTCTGCTAGTACCTGTGATACTCTGACCTGTGTCCCTTCGAAGTGTGCCCGGTTGCGTGCTTCCCAAAGGGCCTGGACTCCCGTCGCTCGCCATATCGCCCATCGAGCATGTCCAAGCGCCTCCCACACGGGGACTCCTACCTCCGCCCCGGTCGTGTCCCACCGGACCTGACTCCCCCAGCCATGTCGTCCTCTGCACCTAATGTGTCGTAGGGCTGGGCCCTGGGCAGGGCCCCTTGCTTCCTCAAACCAGTGAAGCACATCCCCACTGCGGGCCTCAAAATCCTGTGTCACGCCCAACTCCTTCCCTGCCTTAATAATCTGGTGCCACACTTCCTTTGCAGTGTCACACTCCCACAGTGCATGCTTGACTGTCTCGATTTTGTCACACTCCCTGCACCTGCGACTCGCGTCGTCCTGGAATCGCTGTCCAACCGGAAGTCCGTTGTTTGCTACCAACCACGAGGTGACTTTCACTTTTTCCTGCACGGGCAACTTCCAGAAGTGAATCGTGTTGTCCACCACTTGCTCCGCGCCAACCCCCTGTGCTATCCATTTCTGCCACAGCTTCGGAATCTCCTCTCTCGCCTCCTCTCGTGATGTCAGTAGTCCATTCCGCGCTTCCTTGACTGCATAGGAGAAAAAGCTTCCTGTCCCTCGTCGCCATGCAGCAGGGTCCCAGTCCAGATCTTCTAGTAGCTGCTGTCGCCACCATATCAGTGATCCATCGCCCTCCAGCAGGTCTTCCGAGTCCACCACGTCCAGCCTCTTGGGTGAGTGCCTAAGCACACGAATCCTCCCACGTACCTCATGACCGTGACGTCCTAAACCGTGACGTCCGGCATCTCTTGTCTCTCACCCATCGGGAGAAGCGTGTCTCCTCTCGTGATGCGAAACGGCAGTCCTATGTTGAGCTCTGGTGCGGCAACGAACCACACCTCAATGTCCCCTTCTTCCCATGCTGGTGTAGGTGCAGTGAATGCTCGAGTCCACGTCCCTAGCGGACATCGCACAGCATCGTGTTCCTCCCACTCTGTTTGCCGCTGGATCGCCACAAAGTCCCCTGCTTGAAGGCATCTTCTCGGCCACTTTGTCCCTGCTTTCGTGTTGTTCACCACTCGGAGGAGTCGCAGAATGTCCAGCAGGATGTTACGTCGCTTCCAAGGTCCAAACACTTGAGTCCTTCTCGCTGTTCGCCACCAATCCCTGTCAATCACTCCCGTTAGCTGCTTCATTGTCCGGAATCCATTTGCGTGCATTTTCCTCCAGATCGTGTGGTGTGACTCTCGTCCTAGTGTCACACCTCCCTCTTTGAACAGTGCGTTGAAAAACAAAGGCTGGTTGAGCCACTCCTCGGCCCTGGTCGGTGGTGTTTGCTCCAGCGGAAAGGCTCTCCACAGTCGATGAAGGCTCTGGACGAAGTTGCCCCCCTTCACTACCTGCGTCGGTCCTTCTGCGAAGAGCCACCGTGGGTCCTCCTCCCACGGTTTGGCTGCATTGTGTTTGGGGCGTATCGCTAGGAGGCTCTGCCGAAACATGAGTCGCCACGGCTGTCTCCCCTGTTGCAAGCCCATGAGAAAAATCTTGTACCTCATCGCCTTCGCCATGTCGCTGGGGTCAATGATCCCTAGGCCCCCTAGAATGCGCGGCCTCGCTGTAGATTGCCACGCCACCTTGGCCATGGTTCGCCCTGTAGCCAATGCTCCACGCCATACGTAGGTCCGCACCATCTGTCTCACCTTCTGCAGTGTAGTTTCCAGCACCGGCCAAATCGAGAGGTGGTACCAGATGCTAGGGAGGATCACACTCTTGACCACTACAATCCGGGCTGGGAGTCCGAGTTTCCTCGGTGTCCATTTCTGAACTGCAGTCCGGATCCTCCTGAGAAGCGTGTCATCCTGTGTAGCCGCATTGTACCGGGTCCCAACCTGGATGCCGAGGTACCGAGTGTCTTCGCCAGGGCGAAGCCACTGAAAGCCTATCTCCTGTCCCCAGGTCTCAATGCCTGGCTCTCCCCAGTTCACGCCTACTGACTTGTTCCAGTTTATGGCTGCCCCCGCTGCCCTGTTGAAGATCTCCAGCTTGGACCTTGCTGCGTCCAGATTCCTCGGGGTGGCAAGTAGGAAGAGTGCGGTGTCATCTGCAAATGCCCCGTCTTCCAGCTCTTGTGTCACAACTTGAGTTCCTGGGAGTTGTAGCCGTTCAGAGGGCAGCACCAGGCCTTTTACATCCTCTCCATGCGCGAGGAAAGAGCCCAGTGTTTCTGCTACTATCAGGAACAGGTAGGGGGCAAGTGGACATCCCTGTCTCACTGAGCGTCCCAAGTGGAAGGTCGGGCCTATCTCTCCATTCAGTGTGACCCGGCTTGTAGCTCCCCTGTAGAGAAGTGAAATACGCGAGACAGTCCTTGCCGGGATCCCTATCCTCCGCATGCAATCCTCCAAGAAGTCCCAATCAACTCGATCATAGGCCTTCTCAAAGTCTAGTAGCCATGCTACAATCTGTTGATTTGAGACGTTTGCCCACCTCTGTGCCAGGAGGTACGTCCATATGTTTTCTGCGATCTGTCGTCCCGGCACAAATCCAGTTTGCTGTTCTCTGATGATGAGGGGCATGACTGGTTGCAGCTTGAGTGCCATCGCCTTTGCGTATATCTTGTACGACGTGTTGAGCATGGTTATGGGGCGCCAGTTCCTGAGTTCCTGGAGGTCACCCCGTTTCGGAATCAATGCGATTTGTCCCTCTAGTATCTCTCCTGGCAGCATCCCTGTTTTCTGTGCATCTCGCCATGTCTCTAGGAGCATCAGGCCAACGTCATCCCAATACTCCTCATAGAATGCTGGAAGGAGGCCGTCCATACCTGGCATCTTGTCATCGTTCAGCTGCTCCAGGGCCCGATGGAGGTCTTCCAATGAAAAGTCGGCCACCAACATCTCCAGGTACTCGCCGGGAACTCTGCGTGGGAGAGTAGACAGCACTCTGCCTGCGGCGTCTCTCCTATCCGGGGACCAGGGCTGGGCCGTGTACAGCTTCTGGTAAAACTCCTGGGCCAGCCCCTGCATTCCCTGTTGGTCCTCGACCACTTCTCCATCGTCCTTCTTCAGTCCTAGGATCGGGGGGGAGTCGGTGACTGGACGGATCCCTTTGTAGAATGCTTTGTTGAGAAGCCGTTCATTCATCACCCAGCTATCCTCCATGGATCGGAGTCCAGCACTCCATGCTGCATATTCTTTGTCCCGCAGCTCTGCTTCCCTCTCATCCAGTGTTGCTGTCCATCTGGCCTTGTCGTTTGCATGTAGGACCATTCTCTGGGCCGCCGCCACCTTTTGTCTCGCCAGTCTCACCTCTTTCAGGACTTCCCCTTTGAGAGCCGCTTGCCTTTCCCGGAGCTTAGTGGAGCAAGTGCCTAGTGCCAAGACGAGTTCCCCTTTGCTGCTGTCTAGTGTTTCCTGGACGAGCTTCACTGCTACCGGGTCAACCATTGTGGCTTTGCTGATCTTCCTCTGCACCGCTGCTCCTTTCACTGCCTGTAGCTTGAGAATGCCTCGGAGTGGGTCGTGGTCTGAAAAGGTGGCAAACGCGGGCCACGTTTTGAGTCCCCCTCCGTCTTGTCACAGCCTGGTGGAAGCGTAAATCCTGTCCAGTCGAGCTTGGCACCCTGTCGATTGGCGTCTCGTGAATGGGTGAGAGTGTGCAGCGAACCCCTCTGCGTGCTGGAGGTCCAAGACTCCCAAGGCTTCGACTAGCGCTGTCCAATTCTTTCTCTCTCTCCCCTGTATGGTTTCCAGTGAACCTCGCCGGTCACTCAAACCCTCCACCATGTTGAAGTCTCCTACCACAAGCCACTCGTCCGCCACCTCTTGAGTGCTCTGCTGGATATCTGTCCACATTCGTGCGCGCTCCCTTCTTCGAGTGGGTGCATACACGTTGACAATCCCAACACGTCCAAAGTGTAGGTGTATGACCAACAGCTGTGCTTTCCCTGGGACCAGCACCCTGTGGTCACGTACCTGCGCTGACCACTTGGTAGAGACGATGATCGCTGTTCCTCCTCCACACCGTGTTCTCACTTGCGTGGCCGGATTCCACCAAATTCTCCTGTGCATGCCCAAATTGAAGTCTGGAGCCTTCACCATCTTGTGCTCTTGGATGCACAGTATGTCGATCCTCCCCTCTAAGCCAATCTCCCGGATGTGGGACTTGAGCTGTACTCTCTTGTTGAGTCTACTGTCCTCAGAGCTGAGTCCCCGACAGTTCCACGTGAGCACTGTGAGCGTGGTCATGGAGCAACGTACTTCCAAGAGAAAACCGTGCTGCTAGGCCTCGCCCTCCATTCCGAGGAGATGGTCCATACTGCAGTGAGCCTCCCCCTGTACTTAGTCCAAGAGAAGCCCCGCACTGCGTATTCTGAAAATCCCGTCCACTCAGTGATGGCACGTTCCATTCGGGTCTGGTAATCGCCAAGCGTGATGACCTCTGGGAAGGCCGTGTGCCCTCGGTACATCAGCCAGTCTCCCGCCTCTGTAGTTGTTAATTCTCTCCTGGGTGGGATCCATCTGACTGCCATGTTCACAGTCCGAGGAAGAACCTGCTGAAAGCCTTCTCCGTCCTTTTCAGCAATCGGGCTCTCGAACATTCTGGGCCGTGAATCAGGTCCCGAGAAAGGTGGTGCGCTTGGGAACCTGATGTGTGGAGCCTGCTCTGGAGGACGCTGCTTCAGCTGCTTCTCCACGGCCTCTGGGAGTTCAAAGGGACGTCCTGGAGCAAGCTTGGGTCGTTTGGTCGTGCACGCATTCTCACTGTGGCCCGACTGTAGGCACCAACCACAGCGTGGTGCTGCGTTTTCCACCTGTATACGAACGTACTGTCCCAGGACTGCTATCTCCATAGGGAGTTCTGCTGGGGATGAGACAAAGACCTTAAGTCTCACAGGGCCCAGAATGCCCTCCGCATCCACGGTGTCTAGTCCCAAGGCGATCTGCCCGATGCTTCCCTCGACGAGCTCTCGTATCACCTCTTTAATCCTCATCTCCATTGGGATGTCCCACAGTGCCACATTGAGTGGGACACTTCCCCCCTTCAGCCGTGGCTGGTCATCTGCCGTGAACCTTGTAATCCACGGGTGGAAGGACACCGCCCAGCTATCATCGATAAGTCCATGCAGCTCCTCGGCTCGAGCCCGCGCCTCCTCTGTCTCAAACACCACTGTGTAGCATCCACGACCATGTGGGAGCAAGTTCTTGATTGTGATCCCCTGCTCCAACGTAGCATTCAGCCAGTCCATGGCCATGCG
The DNA here is from genome assembly GCF_000143415.4 of Selaginella moellendorffii. NCBI lineage: Eukaryota > Viridiplantae > Streptophyta > Lycopodiopsida > Selaginellales > Selaginellaceae > Selaginella > Selaginella moellendorffii. Next base: position 122,219 of record NW_003314392.1, on the reverse strand, counting down.
GCCAGTGGGAAACTTCCCCCTGAATACTGCAATCACTGCTCTATGTCGTAGTTCTTCTTCCCTAGCCGCCACCACCTGGCTGAGAGCCTCGCCCAGCTTGACTGCCTTTGCCATCCCCTTGGCACCTAGCGCTGTTCCAGCTCGTTTCCCTGACTCTCCGGCGTGAGGCTTCGTCTTAGAGGCTTCTGTGTGCGGGATTTCCTTTACCACCTTTCCTTGTGCAGGGCAGCCTTCTTGTTCTTGCTCAACTCTCAAGTCCCCTTGCTCCCCTGGGTCCTCCGGGCCTTGGTGTGGTGTGGTCCGACACTTGTCCTCCACCTTTTCCCACCCACGTCCTGCCAAGGCTCCCTGTGCTTTTTCTTTTGCTGTGCTACCCTTCTGCTGCTCCTGGTCCTCCTCAGAACACGTTTCCTCCTCGTGGAGGAACTCCTCCACCTCTTTTGCCCATGCGAGGGCCTCCTTTGAACTACTTTGGGACTTTAACTTCCTACGCGCCACCTTGCGTTCTTTCTTTTTCTCCGTCTTGTTCTTTTTGGCCTCTCTTTCCCTCTCCTGTCCCATTCGCTTCATCTCCTCCTCCTGTTCTTCCAGCAGTAGCGCCAGAGGCTTCGCTCTGTTCCCCAGAATCGATTCCTCCTTTTGCGTCTCCACCTTTTTGCTGGCTTCCGGGATCTCCTTGTCTTGGTCTCTTTGATGTTCCACTTCCTGTTCCCCTTGTTCCTTCCACGTGCTTGTAACTTCCTCTTGCACTTTAGCTTGTTGGGCCTCCTGGCTGTTTGTGTACTCTTGTTCTTTTGGTGTGACTAGTGCCTGAGTCGCGAGATCGAGGGCTTCCCTGAGAGCGGGGCCAAGATTTCGGTCTTCTCCCTTGGGGTGAGTCTCCTGGTGCCATACTTCAGCAGTGAGTATGTCTTGGTGGAGCTGAACTTCGTTCTGAGTGGCCTCCCGCAAAGCCTTTGCAAAGGTTCGAGGATCCCATTGCAGCAGTCCTTCTTCTGTCTGGTGTGGCATACATTGTTGCAGCACCGATAGCTGGGGCTCATGGTCAGGCTGATGACTGGGAGATGTCCTGCTCTTAAGTCGAGATCCTACCGACTTCACCGGAGAGCCCGGTAGAGATGTTCTCACTTTGTTGGTCAGATCCGAGAGGCACCTGTGAGAAAACTTCTGGCTGAGTGGCCCTCTCTTGGACTGGCCCTGGCTTTCACTTGAGGCCTTGGTGAGGCAGCGGCTCACCTCTTCCCCCTGGACTGGCTCCTTTGCCTCTGTCCTGTGTGCCTCTGGCGTTTCCTTGTGCCCCCTCGTTTGGTCATTTGGCGTCTCCAAGCCCTTCTCTCCTTCTGGATCCGCTCTTGACTCTTGTGCATGACAACCTATTGGTATCTCCACAACTGTGGCTGCCCTCATTGCTGCTGCCGCTGCCCTAGTGGTGACGCCGCTCCTGTTCTTACTTGGATTAGGGCATGTCCTACCTTTGGTTTTTCCATAGGCCGTCTTCCCCACGTTGAGAGCCACTCTACGTCCCATGCACTCAGTGATGGGGGTGAGGAAGTTCAAGTCTAGAGCTCTGCTTGTGGCCACCTCTTCCCGTGGTCCATCTCCACTGGCTAGATCCCCCGAGCCTAGGAATCCACTTACTTCCTGTACTTCTCTGTTCAGCGCACAGCTTTGTTGTACTGGGGAACCATGCTGCGTGGGTGGTGAGGCTGGTTGAGACGTCCCTGGCCCCGATCCTTGTGCTCTTGAAGGCTTCTGCTCTCCTGCGCCGTCACTGCTCCTGCGCAGCTCCTCTTCTAGTGACTTGTGCATCGCCACCCCTGTGTTTCCAGGTAGGATCACCTCGTCCATTGCTTCATCTTCTTCCTGTTGGTTCCCAAGACGTCCTGAACCAGGCTCAAGGACTGTATCTGGTGCTGGTGGCTCCTCCTTCGTTGCCACGCTGCTTCTGTGTGCACCACCGTCCTGTTTCAGTGAGACTAGCTTTTCCAGCGTGTCCTTTGGTGTGTTTGCCAGTTCTTTGAGAAGCTGATGAGTGTGCTGAGCCCTGATCATCATCTCCCTGGTACCCTGCACTACTTCTTCATGAAGATCCATGGCTGCGCACTCTGCAAGGTAGTCACTGTCCGTGTGGTGTGATTTCTGCCTCGAGCCTGTTTGATCACTGATTGTGTGCTCACTGCTTCCTGCCGTGCCACTTGAACCTAGCTTCTCACTGTCCCCTGGAGAGCCCAGCGATGTCCTCTTGCCAGCGATTGGGGTTTTGCTGTTGGCGGCTCTTCCCTTCAGCATCCCTCCCTGGGGCAGTCGGATACTGAGGCCGCGGCCTCGAGTGCCCCTTCCAAGTGTGAACGGCTGAGGCTTGGCTCGTCCTCCACTGTTACTGGGTGCTGGACGACGTTCCATCCTGGGCACAGCAGTGTAAAAGAAAAAACAGAGAGATTCTGCAGTGATTCTTCCCTGAATCTCGCGGCGGATGCCCCCGCCGTCGGTAGCAAGTGCGGGGAGATTGGGTGCTCTCCCCTTTGCGCTCTCCCTCCTCTGGCCGCGCCTCCGATTATGGCAGCCATGGTGCTGGACGCTGTGCTCCTCCACGCCCTAACACGCCAATCATTTTTTTTTTTTTCATTTGCAAGGACCTCTCGGGGTTTGCCCCTTTCGCCCAGCGGTCGCAAGGGTGTGCCGTTTTCGACAAGGCACGCATGGTGCCAGCATGGCATGGGGGGCCCAGCCAATTCGGATCGATGCCCTCGACGCGGGCTTCGCCACGGCGCTCCTGGGGTCGCGTTCCAGTGCAGGCCCGAGCGCCAGTGCGGTGTTTTCCTCGAGAGTGAGATGCACTCCCGGCGGCAGCCCACGCATGGGGCCCGCGATCCGTTGGCACGGCCGCGACCGGGGCGTCACGCCGGCCGGCCCCGTTGGTGCCGGAGTGCGGGCGGGCACACGGATCGCCACGTGGGACGCATCTTCTTCCGTGGGAAAAACCACAAAAGCAGGCGCCCAGGACATGGAAAAATGTACTTGGCCACATGGGCCAGTTGCGCGCACCGCCCCAGTTGCTCCCATGTGCCCAAGGGCGAAAGGGGGCCCACGGTCCACGAGATATGGCAACGGGAACAGCACAAAACCCATTGCAATGGTGTGGGACGGTGGAGCAACGAAATCGGGATCCGTTTCTGTGGAAACGGGTGGACTCACGCAAGCTTTCCAACGGTTCAAGTCCCACCGCAAACCGAGCCATGGATGTTGCCCACTCGCTCGAAAACCCAGCGTCAAACCCATCGCAATGGTGCGGGCCGGTGGAGCGACGAAATCCAGATCCGTTTCTGTGGAAACGGGTGGACTCACGCAAGCTTTCCAACGGTTCAAGTCCCACCGCAAACCGAGCCATGGATCTTGCCCACTCGCGCAAAACCCATATCCAGACCCTAGCCCTAGCCACGTGTCACGGGGACCGCCGGTCAAACTCATCGCCGCCGGTCAACCACCCCACCGCACCGACGGCCGCGATTGCCCCAACTTAAGCCCCACTTAATCGCACTAAGCGCTCCCCATAATCGCCCTTTGCTAGTTAAACCCCCTCCCCCACAAACCCAATAAATTTAACCGACACGAAATATGTAACGGAGAGGTGGTAGAGGCCTAGTGGCAGAGACCCCCAATCTAAAAACAAGTCCACTCAAATAGGTCCCTGGGTCGAGACCCACCCGGAGCCACCTCTTTTTGGCACAATTTAAGTAGTGGAGGGAATATTCTCTCGGAATAATGGAGAATGCGGGCGTTGGGGGCCGTTTTCTCGCGAACCGTGCGTGCGTTTCGCGTGGGACTGGCGCCGTTGGGTTCGTGTTCGTGGGGGGCACCCTCCCCAGTGACAGGAGGTGCAAGGACCTCTCGGGGTTTGCCCCTTTCGCCCAGCGGTCGCAAGGGTGTGCCGTTTTCGACAAGGCACGCACGGTGCCAGCATGGCATGGGGGGCCCAGCCAATTCGGATCGATGCCCTCGACGCGGGCTTCGCCACGGCGCTCCTGGGGTCGCGTTCCAGTGCAGGCCCGAGCGCCAGTGCGGTGTTTTCCTCGAGAGTGAGATGCACTCCCGGCGGCAGCCCACGCATGGGGCCCGCGATCCGTTGGCACGGCCGCGACCGGGGCGTCACGCCGGCCGGCCCCGTTGGTGCCGGAGTGCGGGCGGGCACACGGATCGCCACGTGGGACGCATCTTCTTCCGTGGGAAAAACCACAAAAGCAGGCGCCCAGGACATGGAAAAATGTACTTGGCCACATGGGCCAGTTGCGCGCACCGCCCCAGTTGCTCCCATGTGCCCAAGGGCGAAAGGGGGCCCACGGTCCACGAGATATGGCAACGGGAACAGCACAAAACCCATTGCAATGGTGTGGGACGGTGGAGCAACGAAATCGGGATCCGTTTCTGTGGAAACGGGTGGACTCACGCAAGCTTTCCAACGGTTCAAGTCCCACCGCAAACCGAGCCATGGATCTTGCCCACTCGCGCAAAACCCATATCCAGACCCTAGCCCTAGCCACGTGTCACGGGGACCGCCGGTCAAACTCATCGCCGCCGGTCAACCACCCCACCGCACCGACGGCCGCGATTGCCCCAACTTAAGCCCCACTTAATCGCACTAAGCGCTCCCCATAATCGCCCTTTGCTAGTTAAACCCCCTCCCCCACAAACCCAATAAATTTAACCGACACGAAATATGTAACGGAGAGGTGGTAGAGGCCTAGTGGCAGAGACCCCCAATCTAAAAACAAGTCCACTCAAATAGGTCCCTGGGTCGAGACCCACCCGGAGCCACCTCTTTTTGGCACAATTTAAGTAGTGGAGGGAATATTCTCTCGGAATAATGGAGAATGCGGGCGTTGGGGGCCGTTTTCTCGCGAACCGTGCGTGCGTTTCGCGTGGGACTGGCGCCGTTGGGTTCGTGTTCGTGGGGGGCACCCTCCCCAGTGACAGGAGGTGCAAGGACCTCTCGGGGTTTGCCCCTTTCGCCCAGCGGTCGCAAGGGTGTGCCGTTTTCGACAAGGCACGCACGGTGCCAGCATGGCATGGGGGGCCCAGCCAATTCGGATCGATGCCCTCGACGCGGGCTTCGCCACGGCGCTCCTGGGGTCGCGTTCCAGTGCAGGCCCGAGCGCCAGTGCGGTGTTTTCCTCGAGAGTGAGATGCACTCCCGGCGGCAGCCCACGCATGGGGCCCGCGATCCGTTGGCACGGCCGCGACCGGGGCGTCACGCCGGCCGGCCCCGTTGGTGCCGGAGTGCGGGCGGGCACACGGATCGCCACGTGGGACGCATCTTCTTCCGTGGGAAAAACCACAAAAGCAGGCGCCCAGGACATGGAAAAATGTACTTGGCCACATGGGCCAGTTGCGCGCACCGCCCCAGTTGCTCCCATGTGCCCAAGGGCGAAAGGGGGCCCACGGTCCACGAGATATGGCAACGGGAACAGCACAAAACCCATTGCAATGGTGTGGGACGGTGGAGCAACGAAATCGGGATCCGTTTCTGTGGAAACGGGTGGACTCACGCAAGCTTTCCAACGGTTCAAGTCCCACCGCAAACCGAGCCATGGATGTTGCCCACTCGCTCGAAAACCCAGCGTCAAACCCATCGCAATGGTGCGGGCCGGTGGAGCGACGAAATCCAGATCCGTTTCTGTGGAAACGGGTGGACTCACGCAAGCTTTCCAACGGTTCAAGTCCCACCGCAAACCGAGCCATGGATCTTGCCCACTCGCGCAAAACCCATATCCAGACCCTAGCCCTAGCCACGTGTCACGGGGACCGCCGGTCAAACTCATCGCCGCCGGTCAACCACCCCACCGCACCGACGGCCGCGATTGCCCCAACTTAAGCCCCACTTAATCGCACTAAGCGCTCCCCATAATCGCCCTTTGCTAGTTAAACCCCCTCCCCCACAAACCCAATAAATTTAACCGACACGAAATATGTAACGGAGAGGTGGTAGAGGCCTAGTGGCAGAGACCCCCAATCTAAAAACAAGTCCACTCAAATAGGTCCCTGGGTCGAGACCCACCCGGAGCCACCTCTTTTTGGCACAATTTAAGTAGTGGAGGGAATATTCTCTCGGAATAATGGAGAATGCGGGCGTTGGGGGCCGTTTTCTCGCGAACCGTGCGTGCGTTTCGCGTGGGACTGGCGCCGTTGGGTTCGTGTTCGTGGGGGGCACCCTCCCCAGTGACAGGAGGTGCAAGGACCTCTCGGGGTTTGCCCCTTTCGCCCAGCGGTCGCAAGGGTGTGCCGTTTTCGACAAGGCACGCACGGTGCCAGCATGGCATGGGGGGCCCAGCCAATTCGGATCGATGCCCTCGACGCGGGCTTCGCCACGGCGCTCCTGGGGTCGCGTTCCAGTGCAGGCCCGAGCGCCAGTGCGGTGTTTTCCTCGAGAGTGAGATGCACTCCCGGCGGCAGCCCACGCATGGGGCCCGCGATCCGTTGGCACGGCCGCGACCGGGGCGTCACGCCGGCCGGCCCCGTTGGTGCCGGAGTGCGGGCGGGCACACGGATCGCCACGTGGGACGCATCTTCTTCCGTGGGAAAAACCACAAAAGCAGGCGCCCAGGACATGGAAAAATGTACTTGGCCACATGGGCCAGTTGCGCGCACCGCCCCAGTTGCTCCCATGTGCCCAAGGGCGAAAGGGGGCCCACGGTCCACGAGATATGGCAACGGGAACAGCACAAAACCCATTGCAATGGTGTGGGACGGTGGAGCAACGAAATCGGGATCCGTTTCTGTGGAAACGGGTGGACTCACGCAAGCTTTCCAACGGTTCAAGTCCCACCGCAAACCGAGCCATGGATGTTGCCCACTCGCTCGAAAACCCAGCGTCAAACCCATCGCAATGGTGCGGGCCGGTGGAGCGACGAAATCCAGATCCGTTTCTGTGGAAACGGGTGGACTCACGCAAGCTTTCCAACGGTTCAAGTCCCACCGCAAACCGAGCCATGGATCTTGCCCACTCGCGCAAAACCCATATCCAGACCCTAGCCCTAGCCACGTGTCACGGGGACCGCCGGTCAAACTCATCGCCGCCGGTCAACCACCCCACCGCACCGACGGCCGCGATTGCCCCAACTTAAGCCCCACTTAATCGCACTAAGCGCTCCCCATAATCGCCCTTTGCTAGTTAAACCCCCTCCCCCACAAACCCAATAAATTTAACCGACACGAAATATGTAACGGAGAGGTGGTAGAGGCCTAGTGGCAGAGACCCCCAATCTAAAAACAAGTCCACTCAAATAGGTCCCTGGGTCGAGACCCACCCGGAGCCACCTCTTTTTGGCACAATTTAAGTAGTGGAGGGAATATTCTCTCGGAATAATGGAGAATGCGGGCGTTGGGGGCCGTTTTCTCGCGAACCGTGCGTGCGTTTCGCGTGGGACTGGCGCCGTTGGGTTCGTGTTCGTGGGGGGCACCCTCCCCAGTGACAGGAGGTGCAAGGACCTCTCGGGGTTTGCCCCTTTCGCCCAGCGGTCGCAAGGGTGTGCCGTTTTCGACAAGGCACGCACGGTGCCAGCATGGCATGGGGGGCCCAGCCAATTCGGATCGATGCCCTCGACGCGGGCTTCGCCACGGCGCTCCTGGGGTCGCGTTCCAGTGCAGGCCCGAGCGCCAGTGCGGTGTTTTCCTCGAGAGTGAGATGCACTCCCGGCGGCAGCCCACGCATGGGGCCCGCGATCCGTTGGCACGGCCGCGACCGGGGCGTCACGCCGGCCGGCCCCGTTGGTGCCGGAGTGCGGGCGGGCACACGGATCGCCACGTGGGACGCATCTTCTTCCGTGGGAAAAACCACAAAAGCAGGCGCCCAGGACATGGAAAAATGTACTTGGCCACATGGGCCAGTTGCGCGCACCGCCCCAGTTGCTCCCATGTGCCCAAGGGCGAAAGGGGGCCCACGGTCCACGAGATATGGCAACGGGAACAGCACAAAACCCATTGCAATGGTGTGGGACGGTGGAGCAACGAAATCGGGATCCGTTTCTGTGGAAACGGGTGGACTCACGCAAGCTTTCCAACGGTTCAAGTCCCACCGCAAACCGAGCCATGGATGTTGCCCACTCGCTCGAAAACCCAGCGTCAAACCCATCGCAATGGTGCGGGCCGGTGGAGCGACGAAATCCAGATCCGTTTCTGTGGAAACGGGTGGACTCACGCAAGCTTTCCAACGGTTCAAGTCCCACCGCAAACCGAGCCATGGATCTTGCCCACTCGCGCAAAACCCATATCCAGACCCTAGCCCTAGCCACGTGTCACGGGGACCGCCGGTCAAACTCATCGCCGCCGGTCAACCACCCCACCGCACCGACGGCCGCGATTGCCCCAACTTAAGCCCCACTTAATCGCACTAAGCGCTCCCCATAATCGCCCTTTGCTAGTTAAACCCCCTCCCCCACAAACCCAATAAATTTAACCGACACGAAATATGTAACGGAGAGGTGGTAGAGGCCTAGTGGCAGAGACCCCCAATCTAAAAACAAGTCCACTCAAATAGGTCCCTGGGTCGAGACCCACCCGGAGCCACCTCTTTTTGGCACAATTTAAGTAGTGGAGGGAATATTCTCTCGGAATAATGGAGAATGCGGGCGTTGGGGGCCGTTTTCTCGCGAACCGTGCGTGCGTTTCGCGTGGGACTGGCGCCGTTGGGTTCGTGTTCGTGGGGGGCACCCTCCCCAGTGACAGGAGGTGCAAGGACCTCTCGGGGTTTGCCCCTTTCGCCCAGCGGTCGCAAGGGTGTGCCGTTTTCGACAAGGCACGCACGGTGCCAGCATGGCATGGGGGGCCCAGCCAATTCGGATCGATGCCCTCGACGCGGGCTTCGCCACGGCGCTCCTGGGGTCGCGTTCCAGTGCAGGCCCGAGCGCCAGTGCGGTGTTTTCCTCGAGAGTGAGATGCACTCCCGGCGGCAGCCCACGCATGGGGCCCGCGATCCGTTGGCACGGCCGCGACCGGGGCGTCACGCCGGCCGGCCCCGTTGGTGCCGGAGTGCGGGCGGGCACACGGATCGCCACGTGGGACGCATCTTCTTCCGTGGGAAAAACCACAAAAGCAGGCGCCCAGGACATGGAAAAATGTACTTGGCCACATGGGCCAGTTGCGCGCACCGCCCCAGTTGCTCCCATGTGCCCAAGGGCGAAAGGGGGCCCACGGTCCACGAGATATGGCAACGGGAACAGCACAAAACCCATTGCAATGGTGTGGGACGGTGGAGCAACGAAATCGGGATCCGTTTCTGTGGAAACGGGTGGACTCACGCAAGCTTTCCAACGGTTCAAGTCCCACCGCAAACCGAGCCATGGATGTTGCCCACTCGCTCGAAAACCCAGCGTCAAACCCATCGCAATGGTGCGGGCCGGTGGAGCGACGAAATCCAGATCCGTTTCTGTGGAAACGGGTGGACTCACGCAAGCTTTCCAACGGTTCAAGTCCCACCGCAAACCGAGCCATGGATCTTGCCCACTCGCGCAAAACCCATATCCAGACCCTAGCCCTAGCCACGTGTCACGGGGACCGCCGGTCAAACTCATCGCCGCCGGTCAACCACCCCACCGCACCGACGGCCGCGATTGCCCCAACTTAAGCCCCACTTAATCGCACTAAGCGCTCCCCATAATCGCCCTTTGCTAGTTAAACCCCCTCCCCCACAAACCCAATAAATTTAACCGACACGAAATATGTAACGGAGAGGTGGTAGAGGCCTAGTGGCAGAGACCCCCAATCTAAAAACAAGTCCACTCAAATAGGTCCCTGGGTCGAGACCCACCCGGAGCCACCTCTTTTTGGCACAATTTAAGTAGTGGAGGGAATATTCTCTCGGAATAATGGAGAATGCGGGCGTTGGGGGCCGTTTTCTCGCGAACCGTGCGTGCGTTTCGCGTGGGACTGGCGCCGTTGGGTTCGTGTTCGTGGGGGGCACCCTCCCCAGTGACAGGAGGTGCAAGGACCTCTCGGGGTTTGCCCCTTTCGCCCAGCGGTCGCAAGGGTGTGCCGTTTTCGACAAGGCACGCACGGTGCCAGCATGGCATGGGGGGCCCAGCCAATTCGGATCGATGCCCTCGACGCGGGCTTCGCCACGGCGCTCCTGGGGTCGCGTTCCAGTGCAGGCCCGAGCGCCAGTGCGGTGTTTTCCTCGAGAGTGAGATGCACTCCCGGCGGCAGCCCACGCATGGGGCCCGCGATCCGTTGGCACGGCCGCGACCGGGGCGTCACGCCGGCCGGCCCCGTTGGTGCCGGAGTGCGGGCGGGCACACGGATCGCCACGTGGGACGCATCTTCTTCCGTGGGAAAAACCACAAAAGCAGGCGCCCAGGACATGGAAAAATGTACTTGGCCACATGGGCCAGTTGCGCGCACCGCCCCAGTTGCTCCCATGTGCCCAAGGGCGAAAGGGGGCCCACGGTCCACGAGATATGGCAACGGGAACAGCACAAAACCCATTGCAATGGTGTGGGACGGTGGAGCAACGAAATCGGGATCCGTTTCTGTGGAAACGGGTGGACTCACGCAAGCTTTCCAACGGTTCAAGTCCCACCGCAAACCGAGCCATGGATGTTGCCCACTCGCTCGAAAACCCAGCGTCAAACCCATCGCAATGGTGCGGGCCGGTGGAGCGACGAAATCCAGATCCGTTTCTGTGGAAACGGGTGGACTCACGCAAGCTTTCCAACGGTTCAAGTCCCACCGCAAACCGAGCCATGGATCTTGCCCACTCGCGCAAAACCCATATCCAGACCCTAGCCCTAGCCACGTGTCACGGGGACCGCCGGTCAAACTCATCGCCGCCGGTCAACCACCCCACCGCACCGACGGCCGCGATTGCCCCAACTTAAGCCCCACTTAATCGCACTAAGCGCTCCCCATAATCGCCCTTTGCTAGTTAAACCCCCTCCCCCACAAACCCAATAAATTTAACCGACACGAAATATGTAACGGAGAGGTGGTAGAGGCCTAGTGGCAGAGACCCCCAATCTAAAAACAAGTCCACTCAAATAGGTCCCTGGGTCGAGACCCACCCGGAGCCACCTCTTTTTGGCACAATTTAAGTAGTGGAGGGAATATTCTCTCGGAATAATGGAGAATGCGGGCGTTGGGGGCCGTTTTCTCGCGAACCGTGCGTGCGTTTCGCGTGGGACTGGCGCCGTTGGGTTCGTGTTCGTGGGGGGCACCCTCCCCAGTGACAGGAGGTGCAAGGACCTCTCGGGGTTTGCCCCTTTCGCCCAGCGGTCGCAAGGGTGTGCCGTTTTCGACAAGGCACGCACGGTGCCAGCATGGCATGGGGGGCCCAGCCAATTCGGATCGATGCCCTCGACGCGGGCTTCGCCACGGCGCTCCTGGGGTCGCGTTCCAGTGCAGGCCCGAGCGCCAGTGCGGTGTTTTCCTCGAGAGTGAGATGCACTCCCGGCGGCAGCCCACGCATGGGGCCCGCGATCCGTTGGCACGGCCGCGACCGGGGCGTCACGCCGGCCGGCCCCGTTGGTGCCGGAGTGCGGGCGGGCACACGGATCGCCACGTGGGACGCATCTTCTTCCGTGGGAAAAACCACAAAAGCAGGCGCCCAGGACATGGAAAAATGTACTTGGCCACATGGGCCAGTTGCGCGCACCGCCCCAGTTGCTCCCATGTGCCCAAGGGCGAAAGGGGGCCCACGGTCCACGAGATATGGCAACGGGAACAGCACAAAACCCATTGCAATGGTGTGGGACGGTGGAGCAACGAAATCGGGATCCGTTTCTGTGGAAACGGGTGGACTCACGCAAGCTTTCCAACGGTTCAAGTCCCACCGCAAACCGAGCCATGGATGTTGCCCACTCGCTCGAAAACCCAGCGTCAAACCCATCGCAATGGTGCGGGCCGGTGGAGCGACGAAATCCAGATCCGTTTCTGTGGAAACGGGTGGACTCACGCAAGCTTTCCAACGGTTCAAGTCCCACCGCAAACCGAGCCATGGATCTTGCCCACTCGCGCAAAACCCATATCCAGACCCTAGCCCTAGCCACGTGTCACGGGGACCGCCGGTCAAACTCATCGCCGCCGGTCAACCACCCCACCGCACCGACGGCCGCGATTGCCCCAACTTAAGCCCCACTTAATCGCACTAAGCGCTCCCCATAATCGCCCTTTGCTAGTTAAACCCCCTCCCCCACAAACCCAATAAATTTAACCGACACGAAATATGTAACGGAGAGGTGGTAGAGGCCTAGTGGCAGAGACCCCCAATCTAAAAACAAGTCCACTCAAATAGGTCCCTGGGTCGAGACCCACCCGGAGCCACCTCTTTTTGGCACAATTTAAGTAGTGGAGGGAATATTCTCTCGGAATAATGGAGAATGCGGGCGTTGGGGGCCGTTTTCTCGCGAACCGTGCGTGCGTTTCGCGTGGGACTGGCGCCGTTGGGTTCGTGTTCGTGGGGGGCACCCTCCCCAGTGACAGGAGGTGCAAGGACCTCTCGGGGTTTGCCCCTTTCGCCCAGCGGTCGCAAGGGTGTGCCGTTTTCGACAAGGCACGCACGGTGCCAGCATGGCATGGGGGGCCCAGCCAATTCGGATCGATGCCCTCGACGCGGGCTTCGCCACGGCGCTCCTGGGGTCGCGTTCCAGTGCAGGCCCGAGCGCCAGTGCGGTGTTTTCCTCGAGAGTGAGATGCACTCCCGGCGGCAGCCCACGCATGGGGCCCGCGATCCGTTGGCACGGCCGCGACCGGGGCGTCACGCCGGCCGGCCCCGTTGGTGCCGGAGTGCGGGCGGGCACACGGATCGCCACGTGGGACGCATCTTCTTCCGTGGGAAAAACCACAAAAGCAGGCGCCCAGGACATGGAAAAATGTACTTGGCCACATGGGCCAGTTGCGCGCACCGCCCCAGTTGCTCCCATGTGCCCAAGGGCGAAAGGGGGCCCACGGTCCACGAGATATGGCAACGGGAACAGCACAAAACCCATTGCAATGGTGTGGGACGGTGGAGCAACGAAATCGGGATCCGTTTCTGTGGAAACGGGTGGACTCACGCAAGCTTTCCAACGGTTCAAGTCCCACCGCAAACCGAGCCATGGATGTTGCCCACTCGCTCGAAAACCCAGCGTCAAACCCATCGCAATGGTGCGGGCCGGTGGAGCGACGAAATCCAGATCCGTTTCTGTGGAAACGGGTGGACTCACGCAAGCTTTCCAACGGTTCAAGTCCCACCGCAAACCGAGCCATGGATCTTGCCCACTCGCGCAAAACCCATATCCAGACCCTAGCCCTAGCCACGTGTCACGGGGACCGCCGGTCAAACTCATCGCCGCCGGTCAACCACCCCACCGCACCGACGGCCGCGATTGCCCCAACTTAAGCCCCACTTAATCGCACTAAGCGCTCCCCATAATCGCCCTTTGCTAGTTAAACCCCCTCCCCCACAAACCCAATAAATTTAACCGACACGAAATATGTAACGGAGAGGTGGTAGAGGCCTAGTGGCAGAGACCCCCAATCTAAAAACAAGTCCACTCAAATAGGTCCCTGGGTCGAGACCCACCCGGAGCCACCTCTTTTTGGCACAATTTAAGTAGTGGAGGGAATATTCTCTCGGAATAATGGAGAATGCGGGCGTTGGGGGCCGTTTTCTCGCGAACCGTGCGTGCGTTTCGCGTGGGACTGGCGCCGTTGGGTTCGTGTTCGTGGGGGGCACCCTCCCCAGTGACAGGAGGTGCAAGGACCTCTCGGGGTTTGCCCCTTTCGCCCAGCGGTCGCAAGGGTGTGCCGTTTTCGACAAGGCACGCACGGTGCCAGCATGGCATGGGGGGCCCAGCCAATTCGGATCGATGCCCTCGACGCGGGCTTCGCCACGGCGCTCCTGGGGTCGCGTTCCAGTGCAGGCCCGAGCGCCAGTGCGGTGTTTTCCTCGAGAGTGAGATGCACTCCCGGCGGCAGCCCACGCATGGGGCCCGCGATCCGTTGGCACGGCCGCGACCGGGGCGTCACGCCGGCCGGCCCCGTTGGTGCCGGAGTGCGGGCGGGCACACGGATCGCCACGTGGGACGCATCTTCTTCCGTGGGAAAAACCACAAAAGCAGGCGCCCAGGACATGGAAAAATGTACTTGGCCACATGGGCCAGTTGCGCGCACCGCCCCAGTTGCTCCCATGTGCCCAAGGGCGAAAGGGGGCCCACGGTCCACGAGATATGGCAACGGGAACAGCACAAAACCCATTGCAATGGTGTGGGACGGTGGAGCAACGAAATCGGGATCCGTTTCTGTGGAAACGGGTGGACTCACGCAAGCTTTCCAACGGTTCAAGTCCCACCGCAAACCGAGCCATGGATGTTGCCCACTCGCTCGAAAACCCAGCGTCAAACCCATCGCAATGGTGCGGGCCGGTGGAGCGACGAAATCCAGATCCGTTTCTGTGGAAACGGGTGGACTCACGCAAGCTTTCCAACGGTTCAAGTCCCACCGCAAACCGAGCCATGGATCTTGCCCACTCGCGCAAAACCCATATCCAGACCCTAGCCCTAGCCACGTGTCACGGGGACCGCCGGTCAAACTCATCGCCGCCGGTCAACCACCCCACCGCACCGACGGCCGCGATTGCCCCAACTTAAGCCCCACTTAATCGCACTAAGCGCTCCCCATAATCGCCCTTTGCTAGTTAAACCCCCTCCCCCACAAACCCAATAAATTTAACCGACACGAAATATGTAACGGAGAGGTGGTAGAGGCCTAGTGGCAGAGACCCCCAATCTAAAAACAAGTCCACTCAAATAGGTCCCTGGGTCGAGACCCACCCGGAGCCACCTCTTTTTGGCACAATTTAAGTAGTGGAGGGAATATTCTCTCGGAATAATGGAGAATGCGGGCGTTGGGGGCCGTTTTCTCGCGAACCGTGCGTGCGTTTCGCGTGGGACTGGCGCCGTTGGGTTCGTGTTCGTGGGGGGCACCCTCCCCAGTGACAGGAGGTGCAAGGACCTCTCGGGGTTTGCCCCTTTCGCCCAGCGGTCGCAAGGGTGTGCCGTTTTCGACAAGGCACGCACGGTGCCAGCATGGCATGGGGGGCCCAGCCAATTCGGATCGATGCCCTCGACGCGGGCTTCGCCACGGCGCTCCTGGGGTCGCGTTCCAGTGCAGGCCCGAGCGCCAGTGCGGTGTTTTCCTCGAGAGTGAGATGCACTCCCGGCGGCAGCCCACGCATGGGGCCCGCGATCCGTTGGCACGGCCGCGACCGGGGCGTCACGCCGGCCGGCCCCGTTGGTGCCGGAGTGCGGGCGGGCACACGGATCGCCACGTGGGACGCATCTTCTTCCGTGGGAAAAACCACAAAAGCAGGCGCCCAGGACATGGAAAAATGTACTTGGCCACATGGGCCAGTTGCGCGCACCGCCCCAGTTGCTCCCATGTGCCCAAGGGCGAAAGGGGGCCCACGGTCCACGAGATATGGCAACGGGAACAGCACAAAACCCATTGCAATGGTGTGGGACGGTGGAGCAACGAAATCGGGATCCGTTTCTGTGGAAACGGGTGGACTCACGCAAGCTTTCCAACGGTTCAAGTCCCACCGCAAACCGAGCCATGGATGTTGCCCACTCGCTCGAAAACCCAGCGTCAAACCCATCGCAATGGTGCGGGCCGGTGGAGCGACGAAATCCAGATCCGTTTCTGTGGAAACGGGTGGACTCACGCAAGCTTTCCAACGGTTCAAGTCCCACCGCAAACCGAGCCATGGATCTTGCCCACTCGCGCAAAACCCATATCCAGACCCTAGCCCTAGCCACGTGTCACGGGGACCGCCGGTCAAACTCATCGCCGCCGGTCAACCACCCCACCGCACCGACGGCCGCGATTGCCCCAACTTAAGCCCCACTTAATCGCACTAAGCGCTCCCCATAATCGCCCTTTGCTAGTTAAACCCCCTCCCCCACAAACCCAATAAATTTAACCGACACGAAATATGTAACGGAGAGGTGGTAGAGGCCTAGTGGCAGAGACCCCCAATCTAAAAACAAGTCCACTCAAATAGGTCCCTGGGTCGAGACCCACCCGGAGCCACCTCTTTTTGGCACAATTTAAGTAGTGGAGGGAATATTCTCTCGGAATAATGGAGAATGCGGGCGTTGGGGGCCGTTTTCTCGCGAACCGTGCGTGCGTTTCGCGTGGGACTGGCGCCGTTGGGTTCGTGTTCGTGGGGGGCACCCTCCCCAGTGACAGGAGGTGCAAGGACCTCTCGGGGTTTGCCCCTTTCGCCCAGCGGTCGCAAGGGTGTGCCGTTTTCGACAAGGCACGCACGGTGCCAGCATGGCATGGGGGGCCCAGCCAATTCGGATCGATGCCCTCGACGCGGGCTTCGCCACGGCGCTCCTGGGGTCGCGTTCCAGTGCAGGCCCGAGCGCCAGTGCGGTGTTTTCCTCGAGAGTGAGATGCACTCCCGGCGGCAGCCCACGCATGGGGCCCGCGATCCGTTGGCACGGCCGCGACCGGGGCGTCACGCCGGCCGGCCCCGTTGGTGCCGGAGTGCGGGCGGGCACACGGATCGCCACGTGGGACGCATCTTCTTCCGTGGGAAAAACCACAAAAGCAGGCGCCCAGGACATGGAAAAATGTACTTGGCCACATGGGCCAGTTGCGCGCACCGCCCCAGTTGCTCCCATGTGCCCAAGGGCGAAAGGGGGCCCACGGTCCACGAGATATGGCAACGGGAACAGCACAAAACCCATTGCAATGGTGTGGGACGGTGGAGCAACGAAATCGGGATCCGTTTCTGTGGAAACGGGTGGACTCACGCAAGCTTTCCAACGGTTCAAGTCCCACCGCAAACCGAGCCATGGATGTTGCCCACTCGCTCGAAAACCCAGCGTCAAACCCATCGCAATGGTGCGGGCCGGTGGAGCGACGAAATCCAGATCCGTTTCTGTGGAAACGGGTGGACTCACGCAAGCTTTCCAACGGTTCAAGTCCCACCGCAAACCGAGCCATGGATCTTGCCCACTCGCGCAAAACCCATATCCAGACCCTAGCCCTAGCCACGTGTCACGGGGACCGCCGGTCAAACTCATCGCCGCCGGTCAACCACCCCACCGCACCGACGGCCGCGATTGCCCCAACTTAAGCCCCACTTAATCGCACTAAGCGCTCCCCATAATCGCCCTTTGCTAGTTAAACCCCCTCCCCCACAAACCCAATAAATTTAACCGACACGAAATATGTAACGGAGAGGTGGTAGAGGCCTAGTGGCAGAGACCCCCAATCTAAAAACAAGTCCACTCAAATAGGTCCCTGGGTCGAGACCCACCCGGAGCCACCTCTTTTTGGCACAATTTAAGTAGTGGAGGGAATATTCTCTCGGAATAATGGAGAATGCGGGCGTTGGGGGCCGTTTTCTCGCGAACCGTGCGTGCGTTTCGCGTGGGACTGGCGCCGTTGGGTTCGTGTTCGTGGGGGGCACCCTCCCCAGTGACAGGAGGTGCAAGGACCTCTCGGGGTTTGCCCCTTTCGCCCAGCGGTCGCAAGGGTGTGCCGTTTTCGACAAGGCACGCACGGTGCCAGCATGGCATGGGGGGCCCAGCCAATTCGGATCGATGCCCTCGACGCGGGCTTCGCCACGGCGCTCCTGGGGTCGCGTTCCAGTGCAGGCCCGAGCGCCAGTGCGGTGTTTTCCTCGAGAGTGAGATGCACTCCCGGCGGCAGCCCACGCATGGGGCCCGCGATCCGTTGGCACGGCCGCGACCGGGGCGTCACGCCGGCCGGCCCCGTTGGTGCCGGAGTGCGGGCGGGCACACGGATCGCCACGTGGGACGCATCTTCTTCCGTGGGAAAAACCACAAAAGCAGGCGCCCAGGACATGGAAAAATGTACTTGGCCACATGGGCCAGTTGCGCGCACCGCCCCAGTTGCTCCCATGTGCCCAAGGGCGAAAGGGGGCCCACGGTCCACGAGATATGGCAACGGGAACAGCACAAAACCCATTGCAATGGTGTGGGACGGTGGAGCAACGAAATCGGGATCCGTTTCTGTGGAAACGGGTGGACTCACGCAAGCTTTCCAACGGTTCAAGTCCCACCGCAAACCGAGCCATGGATGTTGCCCACTCGCTCGAAAACCCAGCGTCAAACCCATCGCAATGGTGCGGGCCGGTGGAGCGACGAAATCCAGATCCGTTTCTGTGGAAACGGGTGGACTCACGCAAGCTTTCCAACGGTTCAAGTCCCACCGCAAACCGAGCCATGGATCTTGCCCACTCGCGCAAAACCCATATCCAGACCCTAGCCCTAGCCACGTGTCACGGGGACCGCCGGTCAAACTCATCGCCGCCGGTCAACCACCCCACCGCACCGACGGCCGCGATTGCCCCAACTTAAGCCCCACTTAATCGCACTAAGCGCTCCCCATAATCGCCCTTTGCTAGTTAAACCCCCTCCCCCACAAACCCAATAAATTTAACCGACACGAAATATGTAACGGAGAGGTGGTAGAGGCCTAGTGGCAGAGACCCCCAATCTAAAAACAAGTCCACTCAAATAGGTCCCTGGGTCGAGACCCACCCGGAGCCACCTCTTTTTGGCACAATTTAAGTAGTGGAGGGAATATTCTCTCGGAATAATGGAGAATGCGGGCGTTGGGGGCCGTTTTCTCGCGAACCGTGCGTGCGTTTCGCGTGGGACTGGCGCCGTTGGGTTCGTGTTCGTGGGGGGCACCCTCCCCAGTGACAGGAGGTGCAAGGACCTCTCGGGGTTTGCCCCTTTCGCCCAGCGGTCGCAAGGGTGTGCCGTTTTCGACAAGGCACGCACGGTGCCAGCATGGCATGGGGGGCCCAGCCAATTCGGATCGATGCCCTCGACGCGGGCTTCGCCACGGCGCTCCTGGGGTCGCGTTCCAGTGCAGGCCCGAGCGCCAGTGCGGTGTTTTCCTCGAGAGTGAGATGCACTCCCGGCGGCAGCCCACGCATGGGGCCCGCGATCCGTTGGCACGGCCGCGACCGGGGCGTCACGCCGGCCGGCCCCGTTGGTGCCGGAGTGCGGGCGGGCACACGGATCGCCACGTGGGACGCATCTTCTTCCGTGGGAAAAACCACAAAAGCAGGCGCCCAGGACATGGAAAAATGTACTTGGCCACATGGGCCAGTTGCGCGCACCGCCCCAGTTGCTCCCATGTGCCCAAGGGCGAAAGGGGGCCCACGGTCCACGAGATATGGCAACGGGAACAGCACAAAACCCATTGCAATGGTGTGGGACGGTGGAGCAACGAAATCGGGATCCGTTTCTGTGGAAACGGGTGGACTCACGCAAGCTTTCCAACGGTTCAAGTCCCACCGCAAACCGAGCCATGGATGTTGCCCACTCGCTCGAAAACCCAGCGTCAAACCCATCGCAATGGTGCGGGCCGGTGGAGCGACGAAATCCAGATCCGTTTCTGTGGAAACGGGTGGACTCACGCAAGCTTTCCAACGGTTCAAGTCCCACCGCAAACCGAGCCATGGATCTTGCCCACTCGCGCAAAACCCATATCCAGACCCTAGCCCTAGCCACGTGTCACGGGGACCGCCGGTCAAACTCATCGCCGCCGGTCAACCACCCCACCGCACCGACGGCCGCGATTGCCCCAACTTAAGCCCCACTTAATCGCACTAAGCGCTCCCCATAATCGCCCTTTGCTAGTTAAACCCCCTCCCCCACAAACCCAATAAATTTAACCGACACGAAATA